>NW_019154142.1:12070853-12135974 GCF_002288905.1 Enhydra lutris kenyoni | reverse complement strand
GGATCTGCCCAACAAGAAGATCTAACAATTTTAAATATCTATGCCCCGAACGTGGGAGCAGCCAACTATATAAACCAATTAATGACGAAATCAAAGAAACACATCGACAATAATACAATAATAGTAGGGGACTTTAACACTCCCCTCACTGAAATGGACAGATCATCCAAGCAAAAGATCAACAAGGAAATCAAGGCCTTAAATGACACACTGGACCAGATGGACATCACAGATATATTCAGAACATTTCATCCCAAAGCAACAGAATACACATTCTTCTCTAGTGCACATGGAACATTCTCCAGAATAGATCATATTCTCGGTCCTAAATCAGGTCTCAACCGTTATCAAAAGATTGGAATCATTCCCTGCATATTTTCAGACCACAATGCTCTGAAGCTAGAACTCAATCACAAGAGGAAATTTGGAAAGAACCCAAATACATGGAGACTAAACAGCATCCTTCTAAAGAATGAATGGGTCAACCAGGAAATTAAAGAAGAATTGAAAAAATTCATGGAAACAAATGATAATGAAAACACAACGGTTCAAAATCTGTGGGACACAACAAAGGCAGTCCTGAGAGGAAAATATATAGCGGTACAAGCCTTTCTCAAGAAACAAGAAAGGTCTCAGGTACACAACCTAACCCTACACCTAAAGGAGCTGGAGAAAGAACAAGAAAGAAACCCTAAACCCAGCAGGAGAAGAGAAATCATAAAGATCAGAGCAGAAATCAATGAAATTGAAACCAAAAAAACAATAGAACAAATCAATGAAACTAGGAGCTGGTTCTTTGAAAGAATTAATAAGATCGATAAACCCTTGGCCAGACTTATCAAAAAGAAAAGAGAAAGGACCCAAATAAATAAAATCATGAATGAAAGAGGAGAGATCACAACTAACACCAAAGAAATACAGACAATTATAAGAACATACTATGAGCAACTCTACGCCAACAAATTTGACAATCTGGAAGAAATGGATGCATTCCTAGAGACCTATAAACTACCACAACTGAACCAGGAAGAAATAGAAAGCCTGAACAGACCCATAACCAGTAAGGAGATTGAAACAGTCATCAAAAATCTCCAAACAAACAAAAGCCCAGGGCCAGATGGCTTCCTGGGGGAATTCTACCAAACATTTAAAGAAGAACTAATTCCTATTCTCCTGAAACTGTTCCACAAAATAGAAATGGAAGGAAAACTTCCAAACTCATTTTATGAGGCCAGCATCACCTTGATCCCCAAACCAGACAAGAATCCCATCAAAAAAGAGAACTACAGACCAATATCCTTGATGAACACAGATGCAAAAATTCTCGCCAAAATACTAGCCAATAGGATTCAACACTACATTAAAGGGATTATTCACCACGACCAAGTGGGATTTATTCCAGGGCTGCAAGGTTGGTTCAACATCCGCAAATCAATCAATGTGATACAACACATTAATAAAAGAAAGAACAAGAACCATATGATACTCTCCATAGATGCTGAAAAAGCTGACAAAGTACAGCATCCCTTCCTGATCAAAACTCTTCAAAGTGTAGGGATAGAGGGCACATACCTCAATATTATCAAAGCCATCTATGAAAAACCCACCGCAAATATCATTCCCAATGGAGAAAAACTGAAAGCTTTTCCGCTAAGGTCAGGAACACGGCAGGGATGTCCGTTATCACCACTGCTATTCAACATAGTACTAGAAGTCCTAGCCTCAGCAATCAGACAACAAAAGGAAATTAAAGGCATCCAAATCGGCAAAGAAGAAGTCAAACTATCACTCTTCGCAGATGATATGATACTATATGTGGAAAACCCAAAAGACTCCACTCCAAAACTGCTAGAACTTGTACAGGAATTCAGTAAAGTGTCAGGATATAAACTCAATGCACAGAAATCAGTTGCATTTCTCTACACCAACAACAAGACAGAAGAAAGAGAAATTAAGGAGTCAATCCCATTTACAATTGCACCCAAATCTATAAGATACCTAGGAATAAATCTAACCAAAGAGACTAAGAATCTATACACAGAAAACTGTAAAGTACTCATGAAAGAAATTGAGGAAGACACAAAGAAATGGAAAAATGTTCCATGCTCCTGGATTGGAAGAATAAATATTGTGAAAATGTCTATGCTACCTAAAGCAATCTACACATTTAATGCAATTCCTATCAAAGTACCATCCATTTTTTTCAAAGAAATGGAACAAATAATCCTAAAATTTATATGGAACCAGAAAAGACCTCGAATAGCCAAAGCAATATTGAAAAAGAAAGCCAAAGTTGGTGGCATCACAATTCCAGACTTCAAGCTCTATTACAAAGCTGTCATCATCAAGACAGCATGGTACTGGCACAAAAACAGACACATAGATCAATGGAACAGAATAAAGAGCCCAGAAATAGACCCTCAACTCTATGGTCAACTCATCTTTGACAAAGCAGGAAAGAATATCCAATGGAAAAAAAGACAGCCTCTTCAACAAATGGTGTTGGGAAAATTGGACAGCCACATGCAGAAAAATGAAATTGGATCATTTCCTTACACCACACACGAAAATAGACTCAAAATGGATCAAGGATCTCAATGTGAGAAAGGAATCCACCAAAATCCTTGAGGAGAACACAGGCAGCAACCTCCTTGACCTCAGCCGCAGCAACATCTTCCTAGGAACATCGCCAAAGGCAAGGGAAGCAAGGGCAAAAATGAACTATTGGGATTTCATCAAGATCAAAAGCTTTTGCACAGCAAAGGAAACAGTTAACAAAACCAAAAGACAACTGACAGAATGGGAGAAGATATTTGCAAATGACATATCAGATAAGGGGCTAGTGTCCAAAATCTATAAAGAACTTAGCAAACTCAACACCCACAGAACAAATAATCCAATCAAGAAATGGGCAGAGGACATGAACAGACATTTCTGCAAAGAAGACATCCAGATGGCCAACAGACACATGAAAAAGTGCTCCACATCACTCGGCATCAGGGAAATACAAATCAAAACCACAATGAGATACCACCTCACACCAGTCAGAATGGCTAAAATTAACAAGTCAGGAAATGACAGATGCTGGCGAGGATGCGGAGAAAGGGCAACCCTCCTACACTGTTGGTGGGAATGCAAGCTGGTGCAACCACTCTGGAAAACAGCATGGAGGTTCCTCAAAATGTTGAAAATAGAACTACCCTATGACCCAGCAATTGCACTGCTGGGTATTTACCCTAAAGATACAAACGGAGTGATCCGAAGGGGCACGTGCACCCGAATGTTTATAGCAGCAATGTCTACAATAGCCAAACTATGGAAAGAACCTAGATGTCCATCAACAGACGAATGGATAAAGAAGATGTGGTATATATACACAATGGAATACTATGCAGCCATCAAAAGAAATGAAATCTTGCCATTTGCGACGACGTGGATGGAACTAGAGGGTATCATGCTTAGCGAAATAAGTCAATCGGAGAAAGACAACTATCATATGATCTCCCTGATATGAGGGAGAGGAGATGCAACATGGGGGGGTTAAGGGTGTAGGAGAAGAGTAAATGAAACACGATGGGATTGGGAGGGAGACAAACCATAAGTGACTCTTAATCTCACAAAACAAACTGAGGGTTAATGGGGGTGGGGGTTGGGGGGGTGGGATTATGGACATTGGGAAGGTATGTGCTATGGTGAGTGCTGTGAAGTGTGTAAACCTGGCGATTCACAGACCTGTACCCCTGGGGATAAAAAGATATTATATGTTTAAAAAAAATAAAATTAAAAAAAAAATGAACCTTAGAAGATGAATATTGAGACCTAGAGATACATGAATTTTTCTTAGTTGTTTTATGAATTATATAGTTCCCTATTTTCCCCTACCTCCCTGAGCCTCAAATCCTTTGCTTTTAAAGATGATGTATGCTAAATAATCCTGTAAATATCAGAATTTTAACCTCTGTGACAGATTCTTATTACCAAATATCTCCTCATGCTTTAGCAATATGTTCATTTATTCTTTTTTTTTTTCCTTTTTTTGAGAGAGAGAGAGAGAGAAGAGCATGAGAGGGGGGAAGGTCAGAGGGAGAAACAGACTCCCTGTGGAGCTGGGAGCCTGATGTGGGACTTGACCCTGGGACTCCAGGATCATGATCTGAGACAAAGGCAGTTGCTTAACCAGTTGAGCCACCCAGGCGCCCCCATTTATTTAACAAACATTATTGAGAGCCGACTATATGTCAGGCACTCTTCTAGTTGTTTATCATGTATCAGTAAACAAGAGAGGCAAAGATGCCTGCCTTCATGGAGCTGCCATTTCAGTGACAGCACGCCAGAAATATGTAATAGATATAATAAATAAGCACCATATAAGTACGTTAGAAGATTTAAAGAGTTATGGGTGGGGGACAGCAATATCAGTGGAAGTGGGGATAAGAGCAGTTGCAATTTTAAGTAGATGATCAAATGAGCTCTTACTAATACAGCATTTTAACAAAAACCTGAAGGAGGTGGGGAATTAGCTACACAGATAATAAGGAAAGAACACTCCAGGCAGAAAGACATGATATTACAAGAAAACTGAACTGCTTTTTATGTTATATGGATAATACATTATAGGACAACAAGAGTGTAAACAGTGGTATAAAGCAGTGGCATTAGGCAGTTAGGAGTGGAACGGGAGAGCTGAAAGAGACCTCCATGCCTGACCTAGGTTTAGTTAAGTAGGACCTGATAACTTCTGTGCACAATGCAAGAAAAATACATAAAATAAAATACATATAAGTAGAATAAAAGCCTGTGGACACATGTAGTCTGACCCCTACTAAGATAATGTTGCTGTTGTTGAACATATTCTGCCCTTTAAATAACTAAAACCTGTGATAAACCGAACTTATTAGAGCAATAAAAATCCTGTCCCAGTTTAAAATACAGACTAGCCTGAGAGAAGTAGCATGCCTTTCACTGAAGTAATAATTACTTGTCTCTAGTCTATATAATTCTCTTTCACACAATAACTAATATTTAATTTTTAAAAAACTGCAAGACAGAGGAAAGAAAATTTGACACAGTGTCAAGAGATTAAAATATTCAAAAGATTCAGACTGAGAGAACTCACATATGTTAGAATAATCAGACAGGGACTTCTTAAAATATGGAAAAGTCGTCAAAGAATATAGTGGAAAAGACAAGAAAAACGTATGAACAGATGGGAAATTTCCGGAGAGAGATAGAAACAATAAAAAGGGTGTCTAATAGAAGTAGAAAAGTTGCAGTAACAGAAATGAAGATATTTTGATGTGTTTATTAGAAAACTGCAAAAAGCAGAGAAAATGATCAATTAGTTTGAAGACAGGTCAGTGGAATTATCTATACTGAATACTGAAACATGAACAAAAAAAGGAAGAAAGAAAGAGAGAGAGCGAGAGGGAAAGAGACAGAGGGAAAGAAAGAAGGAAGGAAGGAAGGAAGGAAGGAAGGAAGGAAAGAAAGAAAGAGGGAAAGAAAGAAAGAAGAAATGGAGAAAAGAGGAAGTAAAGAAAGGGAGGAAGAAAGAAAAGAGATCTATGAATGAAGATCAAATGTCAAACATATATGTAACTGGAGAAAAGAGGACAAAAAGAAAGAATACGGGAGAAAAAAATGGGGCAGCATAAATATTTAAAAAGATAATATTTCCCCAATGGTTGAGTAAGTTCCTTTCATACTGACTCTCTCAAAAATAACTATAACCTCTGGATGAAAATACGATCAATAATTTTTTTTAAAAGCATCCTTATAAACAGAAATTCTTAATGTTAATGTAATCATATTTATGAACATTTACCTTTCAGGTTGCTGCCTTTGTGTATTATTTAGGACATTTTTCTTACAACTAGAATGTAAAAATATTTTCATAAGCTTCTCAATTCTTTATTAATTTGGGGGCATGACATGAAAGTGGAGTCTATTTTTTCCTATCTGGATGACTATTTGTCTCAACTACATTTATTGAAATATGCATTTTTTGCCAATTGCTCTGTAGTGCCATTTTACTATAAATGACATGTTTATATTCATGAATCTCTTTTCAGATTTTCAGTTTGTTTTGATTACTTGTCTGCTTTGTATATTTTTGTACCACTATTGCACTGTTTTAAATATTGCATTTATGTTATATTTATCTTTGTATTTCCATGCATATTATATAAACAATTCAATGTTGTCAATTTTAACAACAACAACAAAAAATGTTGGGGAGATTTTGATCTGGATTGCATTGCATCTAAAAATTCCATATGTAGGAGATTTGTGAACTGTACAACAGTGAATTATAACTCTGAATTGGTTAATAAGGGTTTGCCAAGGCAGGGAGGATTGTAAATTGTATTAAAAGGAATTGTATAAAAAAGGAAGAGATGTTTAAATTTGAGATAACAGCTTTGGAAAAACTATCAGTGATGGAACATCCTGGATATGGCCGTTGGAGTGAATGGATAATGTGGAATTTAGGTAAAAGTAGTTAAAATTCAGGACTACCAAAAAGAAAGGAAGAAAGAGAATTCGAATAAATTCTGAATGGATTAAATATTAATTCTGTCACCAAGGAAAAGAGAAAAGAGAAGACCTGGTTTGGGAGCATATGAGCCAATTTCAAAGTCCAGAGAATGAGGTTATGATTGGGAGATTTGTGTGTAGTTACAAAAATCTTAGAAAGTGAATGGAGTTAGCATCAAAGCAAAATGATGTTTCAGAAAAGGGGAAAGGGGTATTTGGGCATAGGGAGGACAGTGGATATCAGCTGTATGTGGAGTGTGAGAAATAAAGTAATGATTCCTTTAAAATCTGATTTTTTGTTCAGTAGGGCAAAAAGATGAAGAGACTGTTCGGGTAAACATTTGAGGTGGTAGAGAGTATTTGTACAGTGGAATAAGGGACACAGTGAAAAGGTTTGTTAGAGAGCAGAGAAGTGCAAGAATGGCTCAGAAAACCAAAAACAGTTAACTTTAAACAGAGCAAAGAGCAATTTTATTTAAGTTAAAAAAAAAATTGAGTTTATTTGGGAAGAGCCAAGGAATTGCAATCAGGACAAGCAAGCTATGGTGAACCATAGGCAAGGCTGAAGAGACAAAGGAAAGTTTTTATTAGGTTAGAGGAGGAAATTAGGAAGGGTTGTTCTAAACAAAAGTTTATTGAAGAAGAACAAGACTTTGAGGTGGAGATTTCTCATTGGCTGCAGGCTGTGGTTAATAGTTGCTGGGCTGGCATGATCCTCCTTTAAAGGCAGGAGATAAATTCACACATGGAAAGTGCCCTCCCTTGTTGAAATAATTATCTTCCTTTTCCCTGCTGGTTCTGTGGGCTTCAATGAGGGGGATGTATGTGAGAACTTTCCCTTGAGGGCTCCCTGACTCTATTTTAAATGAGATTTCCTTTTTTAGGTTCACATAAAAGTGTAACATTCGGGTTTGAGAACGAGGCTACCAGGAGACAGAGGCATCTTGGGTTGGGTGGGAATGACTCTCCAGGAATGCCTCAGCTACTCTAGGGATGTTGTTGTGGCAGGATTGTTTGTGGTTCTGAGAAAGCTCTACTTTCAGGAAGCAGATCAAACACTAGATAAGACGCCTTCCAGGAATAATAGCGATTTAAGCTATCGTGCTTGAATTTGAAACCTGAAGCAATTGTGTTTATATTGAAGTTATGTCTTTCAGTGCTAAATTTTTAAAGGAAGATTGTTATGTTTATACATTTTTCTAAAGGTGAAATACTTAAAAAAATTACTTCTATTTCTAAAAAAAAATACATTTGAGTATTATGAATATTAAAACCTAGATTTCCAGATGAGGTTTCACATAAGGTGAAAGTATATTCAAACTATGTATCACTCATCATAATTCAAGTTTTTTAGAACTGTTGTTTCAACAAGTGCAGGGTTGTTAACTTTCAGTTCGGGTAACAATTCTGACTGCTTACAAACTTGAAGGTGTTGAAGCTCAAACTAAAAATAAAACTACTGTATTATTGTACAAATTGAAAAATAAAAATAAAAGACATAAGGTTGAACTAGAGATAGAAAAGCATCTTATGTGATTTTTTTTTTTAAAGATTTTATTTATTTATTTGACAGAGAGAGATCACAAGTAGACAGAGAGGCAGGCAGAGAGAGAGAGAGGGAAGCAGGCTCCCTGCTGAGCAGAGAGCCCAATGCGGGACTCGAAAAAGTTCTGGAGATCAGCTGCACCACAATATGAATATACTTAACACTACTGTACTGTATACTTAGCAATGGTTAAGACAGTCAATTTCACGTCACGAATTGTTTACCACAATAAAAAAGAAGGGAAATAGAATATCAATACCACATGAATGGTACAGATAGTAAGTAGGGCAGGGGTTTGAGTGAGAGATTCATTGCTGTTCGGTGTGAAGGTTAGTGTGAGAAGGAATGCCTCTCTGCAGGAAATAAAATTGGTGGCAGTCCTTGAAGATGACCTGAAACATGGTAGGTAGAGACTTAGAAGATTAAAGACAGAGATAATCTGGGAAGGTAGAAAAGCCACCGTGTGTTGGGCAATAGGACAAGATCCCAGGACCCTGAGATCATGACCTGAGCCGAAGACAGCGGCTTAACCCACTGAGCCACCCAGGCACCCTCTTATGTGATATTTTGACTCAAGCTTTTTTTGAACAATAGAATAATTAAAAGAAGGTAATCTAGGGAGCGACAAAAGATAAAGATGAAAGAAGAGAAGTTTAGAGGAAATTTTCTAAACGGTAGGAATAGCTGTTGAAACGGGCGGATTTCATAAAGGGGAAAAAAAAAGAAGATAAAAGAATTGCTTATTTATGTAAAGTCTTGTTTTAAATATAGAGTCATTAAAATGAATCTTTAAAAGAGGATTATACTGGAGAGGTGATAATTAAAAATAGGCTGTTCATTTTTTTTCCTATTAATTCAGATACCAACATGGTCCTCATTTGCAAGTTTATGAATTTCTACTCATTTAACCTAAGTTCTGCCTAGTTCGATCATTAGTTCTTTTGTCAAAAACTTCTGGTTCACTGGGACTTCAAAGTAAATGTGTATACACACACACACACACACATACACACACATACACACCCTACATCACACATACAGCACATGCTGGCTAATGAGTTCTAAAATTCTATTAATCAGTTTCAGACCACCATATCAGAGGTATAGAGATAGAACATACAATTAAAAGAAACATCTTAAAATTTATTTTTAATGGAAATGTATAGTTCCCTAAATTAAAGAGTTCATCTGCAGAAGACTTGTATTATGAGATTTATACAAGTTTAACCATGCACTTGAAAAGGAGAGAACATGAAAGATGGACAAAAGTGTTGATTTTACAGTGTGTGAGATGCCAGGTAGTATTTAATTCAATTTATGTTCTAGGTGGATTTTGACCTATATTGGTCTTGATTGCTTTGTTCTTCTAATAATACCTAACTCAGAAGACTCTGGTGTCTAAATAGGTCCAGTTTTAATACAAGAGATTCTTATGTGCAAGACAACTGCATCTGGTGCTCAACAAAGAAACAGGGACATAACAGGGTAATGTAGATCATAGCTGACCTATGACCTACCTCAGGTGTGGGTCCATGGTCCATAACAAAAATCAATCAAATGTTTACTTCATGTCCTTTCTTCTTTCCTTTCTGCAATGAAATGATTAAATATTCAGGAATGAAACATTATTCAAACAATATCATCTCACTATAATATTTACCATCATGACAACACATGGTGCTTTTTCAGTGTATATTCCAACAATTCTGAGGGCCCATTGAGTAGCCTCTAGTCACTTCGAAGAAGAGGAAGAGGGAAGAGATACAACTCTCACTTTCCCGTCTGCCTGCTTCAACCAGAGTACATCTTCTTTCAACTTTTTTTATATATCTCATTTACAATTTCATTTTTATAAAAGATATTTCCACATAACAAAATAAAAACAAGTGAAAAAGGGGAAAGAGTACCAGACATTTAGTGAGGACCACTTTTCTGAATTCAGCACAAAATTTCCTAAATGTACAGAGTCTCTAACACTATTGATTTTTCAGTTTAGAAGTAAATAAGTGATTTTTGCTACTTTTTATCTGCAACTTCAAATTTGCCTGTTTGTAAGTGATAGGAGACTAACATTTTCTATATTCCTTTTACTTATTTTTTTCAGATGTTTAAGTAGGTGGATGTCTCATCTACATGTGCATGGAAAAAAACTTGTATACCCCCAGAGTCTCTGCCCCTCTGTTCCTCACACCATCATAAAGTAGCTACTTGTCCTTAACCTGCAAGCTCTGTCCTCAGCCTTTACTGCCAGGATCCAGCCTATACAGTTTCAAAAAAATCAAGGAGCTCTAGACTGATAATTTCATTGTCCTAGGATCTCTGCCTCTTTCCCGGTTGTTGCATTCTTTTACAAATTCATGGAATCTTTGCTTTGTCTTTGTAAATCAATTTTAGTAGCTTTTTCCTTACTTCATTGCCTAATCTGTATATTTGTCATATTGTTGAGTATTCCAGTCTTTCCTGAATGAGGATGTTAATGGTGAGTTTTATTCCTTCAAATTCACCTTGAAAAACTGACGAGGTTTTTGCACCATATGTATGCCTACAGTCAGTGGCTACTCAACCTGGTACTGACCACATGCTTTCCTAATCTACTAGATGCTGCTGCTGGGGTCTCCAGATTATCTTTCTGCACGTGTCAATCTCTCTCTTTCTGCTTTTTTTGAAATTTTCCTCTTTCCATACCTTTTGATATTTGTGTAGTGCCACTGTTTTAGTGGCCCTCAGCACTCATCTGAGATCATCTGATATTTGCCCAAATTTGATACATACCAGAAATTCATGTGCAGGCAGATTACTCGTTGTTATTGATGTAAGAAAGACATTAGGGTTCACAGCCAATGGCCAAGAAAGAATTCTTGAGATGTCTTTGGTGCAAAAAGGTGATTTTATTAAAGCATGGGCACAGGACCTGTGGACAGAAAGAGCCACACCAGGGTCATGAGGAGTGGCCAATTATATACTTTCAAGTTGGAAGGGGGTTAGAGATATTATAAGTCTCTAAAGAATATGGAAGCAAGGCTTCCAGGACCTTGAGGGGCCTAGCTATTATTGGGAAAAAGTCATATATTAAGATCTAATAAAACCTTAGTCATGAGACATTCCAGATGTATATCGGTAGGTCATATGCTTGGGGGGATGATTGCCAATATGTATCATGGGGAGGTTAGAGATAAAGGAAGTTTCCAAAGCAATTTCTATATGTTAAAGGAGGTTTACAGGATGGGAGCGTGGCCGGGGGCGGGGGGATTAGTATTGCCTTTGCCCTTAGCAAAGTGTCAACATCGAGGCAGTTGAGTTCCTAGAGGAATGTCACTCTACCTGTTTCAAGGACTTGTCAGTGGGCTGTGGGTAGTAAGAAAATTTAATAATTTTTCTTCTGCCTTTGTTTCCCACATCAGTTAAGACTAACTTTATTGTTACAGTCACTGCCTTACCAACTGCATGGATCCTGATATTTTCTGCTTTCAACTATACAGAACAAGTGTGAGTTCAAAAATAAGAGATAATGGCATACTCAATATGTCAGCAATCTGGATAACTTACTTTGAAATTATATAGAGCATGCTACTCTCCAACTTTAACTTTTACTACCCAGACCTATTCTGACATTTCTGTTTTTATCTGAATTAATGTAATAGCTTCCTAAGTGGAAAAATTCAGTTTTCTTCCTTCTGTATGAGGGGGGACAAAATGACTTTTTTTTCTCTGCTATGTTCCTTTATCCTGTGAGTCTTGCTTTATGCTCACAAGAACACTTTACTTTGGACACTTCTGGTCATCCAGTGTGTGGGTTTCCTGCCAGAACAATAAGCAAGGCTCAGGCTCCGGGTGAGCATCCTACAACATTACTCGATACAGACATTACCCAGACATATCTGGTCCCACCAGTAAGGACTCGGCCCCTCAAGTTTCCCCCCAACTGTTACTAGACCAAAGTAAGTCTGCACCTTAGAGAGAGATAGAGACTATACCAGATGGAGTTGCCTCACAAAGTCTTCTTTATCTGCAGCAAATAAGGAGATCATGGGGAGTTAAGTTCCAAAGCTGTGACTCCATGACAAGAGTAATCAGGCTCCTTCTACTGGGGCTTAAGAGGATTATTCGCAGGGGGAGCTTAACGTTATAATTGGTCTGAGGTAACTGTCTAGCACTTTCTGGTTCATCTGTGCTGGTGTTGGGTCCTCAAATATTTCCTTTCTTGTTCTGGTAATTTGTTAGTTTCTAAAAGATGAAAGTAACAGGCAGAAGCTTCTAGATGTTTCCTGAGTTCAGGAGGTCATTTCTGAGTTCAAGAGTCAACCCTGAGTCCAGGGAGTCAAGGGATCTCATTGATGACACTCCCACCCCCATTTTAGATGCCAGTTTGCCAACCCATGTTGTCTCCTGGGCTTCTACCAACCTATTGTGGATCAGAGCTTCCAATGACCGTTTCCTTAATTTCAATTACTTCGATGGAGTAGTTCACAGACCTCAAGGAAACACTTATTTGCATTTACCAACTTATCAAAGAATATGAATACAGATGAAGTGATATGTACAGTGAGGTCTGGGAGGGTCTGGGTGCAGGAGCATCTGTCTATGTGGAGTTGGGGGTATCACTCTCCTGGTGTGGATGTCTTTGCCCATCTAGAACCTCTCTAAGCCCCACACTATGGGAATTTTGTGGAATCTTCTCATATAATCACGATCAATTGTCAACTCCATTGCCAACCCCCTTTCCCCTCTATGGAGAATAGGGTGGTGGAGTTGAAAATTCCAAGCTTCTATTCATGGTTTGATCTCTCTGGTGACCAACCAGCAACCCAGTAAGAGTCACCTCATTAAAACCAAAGATGTTCCTATCACTCTTATCACTTAGGGAATAACAAGGGTCTTAGGAGCTCTGTGCCAGGACTCAGGGACAGATACCCATGTATATTTTCTATTTCTTACACCTGTTAACTGATCTTCCTGCTCCTACTCTTATTGCACAAGTTTCTCACAGCACAAACTCCCGAAAAAACTGATTGTAAGCCAGACTGTGTCATTCCTCTGTGCAAAACTCTTCAATGTCTTCCCATCTTACTCAAAGGAAAAGTTCAAGATCGCTAATGTGATTTATGATCTGGACCCACTACCTCTCAGATCTCATCTCTCCTGGTCCCCACGTTGTAGCACTTCAGCCACACTGTCTTCCCCTCTTCTCCAAAACTGCCAGTCATTCTCTTCAGTAAGTCCCTTGAGTAGGAAAAGATTAGCATATTTTCACATTGCTTTAAAATCTACATCTCATAAGATAATTACATGGCTAAGTTGACTCCTTTTACTACACACGATTTATCCACTTTTAGTGTTATGTGATAAAAACAAAAATTATTCCTATTTAAAGCCACACCATATGAACTTCTGACCTTTAGTTTCCTCCTATCAGCTGGCAGGTATTTCAAGTATTAAAAATTGTTTTAAACTATGTAGTCACAAAGCATAATTAAAGTGGTAAATCTGTTACTTGAGGACACAGTCACAAAATCTGTTTCATAGACAGAAATAATTTTTGTATTACCTGATGTCAGACTCATTCCAATCACTCATTTCAATTGAAGTAAGATGAAAATGAATTACACATATAATTACTTAAATGGTCCATTTTATTCTTTCCATATGGATAAAATTAGTATTAGATAGATTGTGGTAACTACTTAGTAACCGATTTTGTTAACATTCATAGATAAGACATTAATTTTCCATTTTCTATGTTATTCAGTTAAGAAGTAAATGAACATGGAAAGGGCACAAGCTTTGTGGGAAATCTTGTTAATTCTTTTGAGAAAATGGTGATTCTCCTCCATTATAAATGAAGAGAATTATTTTTATCAAAATGAAAAATCCTTTGCCTATTTTCTACAAGGGTTTTCAATATCACTACATTTGTAGAATTATCCACTTATAAAATAACAGGAAATTTATCTCATCAGAAGGCTATTATTTAGTAATAATTTTGCTTAAAAGTGTTCATATGTTATTGTGAACTGCTTTCAATAGGTTATTAAAAATATATTTAGAAACTCATATTAAGATGTAAGATTATTGCTTTATGAAATACTTCTCCTAAAATTTCTGTTCTTCTGCTCCACAGAGATAATGAATAGTTTCAGAAGACAGAGGAAAAATTTTATAGATGCAGTGTTATCTAAATGTCCAAGAGAAAATGTATTCCAACTAGTGATGAAAACGTTTTTTTCTGTGGCATTTTTGTTACTCTTGTGACATTTTGTTCCTCTTGTGACACATCATATACTACCTTGAATTAGAGATCTGGAACTGATTGTTTTCACATAATAAACTATCCACATTCTAAGTCAGTATTTGATAGTGATAGAATATTCCACTCTATAAATATTCCTTATTTATTTACAATAATTTCTCAGTTGATGAACAATTAGGTTCCTATCTATATTTTTGTTATGTAAATAATTCTGCACTGAGTATTTATTTATATATAAATTTTCACAATATTTTGTAGTTATAGTTTTAGAATAGGTACTATAAATCAGGAATGACACAGATATGACTAAATCGTCTTCCAAAAAGATGTCACTATTTATATTAATATTCTCATGAGAAGTGAATGGTATGGGTCCAGTTCTCTAGTACTTTATCCAGGTTTTATCTTTTTATAGAATATTCTTAGTACACATATTTTCTTACATGTTTCCTTGTTAAGTTGTTCATCTTTTGTTAATTATCCTTTAAGAATTAATTATCAATATTCAAAAATGTTATATATGTAAAACATATTTTTATTATATGTGTTGCAAACATTTAATTCTGGTCAGTCACTGTTTTAAAAATGTGTTCATGGTATCTTACATCTTACATTTTTATGCTGTGTTATACCTTATAGACAGTGTATTAATTTATGCAATTCTGTGTAGTCTATTGCCCCAAAACTTAGTGGCTTAAAACAAACAAACAAACAAAAAGTAATTTTCTTTCAGTTTCCCTGGGTCAAGAATAGGACACAGCTCAGCTGGTCCACTGACTCAGGGTCTCATACAAGGCTGAAATCAAGGTGATGCCTAAGTCCACAGATTTATCATCAGGAAAAATGCCAAGAGGACCCATTTCGAAGCTCTTTTGCAAGGTTGTTAGTAAGATTCGGTTCTTCCCATGTTGTTGGATGGAGGACCACAATTTTCCACTGTCTGCTGATTAGAGACCCTCTATGACTTGTGGTTCCATGCCATGTGGCTCTCTCCATGGGGCACCTCACTTGACAGCAGATGGCTTCCATTTGAGTGTGCAAGTGAAAAAGCAAGAGATGGTAAGCAAGGCAGAAGCCAGAGTCTTTTTGTAACCAAATCTCAAAGGTGACATTATATCATTTTTTGCCATATTCTCTTCCTTTGAAGCAAGTCAACAGGGTCTGCTCACACTACTGGAGAGAAGATTATACAAGGGAGTGAATATTGGGAGGCAGGGATCTTTTTGAAAGACATCAAGAACTGTGTACCACAAATGTTAAATTTTTATTTATTCAAGTTTGTTTGAATTTCCCTTTATTATTTATAGCCTGACAGAAAAAAATGTTTGAAGCTTATTTATAATTCCTTTACTGTGGCAAGGATAGTGCTTAGAATGTAACAAAGACTTATTAAATAGTTCTTGAATAAATGCACTGATAAGTAGACATAGCACTAAAATATTGAATAAGTTCTAGAAATATTTGATTTAGTACTCTATATCATAGAATGAAAAGATAGCTGTAATTCCCACTCCTTCACATGTGCATAGTTCTTGCAATGTGACTCCATAAAACCTTCCTTCAAGAGATGGGTACTATACCTTCACACCGAGAATCTGAGTGAGTTTCATGATTTGCTTTTGGAAACAGAATGTGGCTTCAATGACAGTGTACTAGTTCTGAGTTAGGGTACAACGTGTTTTTTTTTTAATGACTCTACTCTTTCTCTTTGAACTCTGTTGCTCTTATGTGACCAAGCCTGAACCAACATTTTTGAAAATTAGAAATCATGTGGATAAGACACAAAGAGTCCAATTTTAGGAATCTACCACAACCAGAGCAGCAGCCCTCTGATTATCACAAAGTGATTGCAAACACGAAAACCATGTCCAACCAACAATATAAAGACCACCAGATAAACCTGACCCAAATTGTTGAACCATAGAATTGTGAGCCAAATAAATGTTGTTTTGAGGTGGCTTATTAAACAACAAAATCTAAGTAATATACTCCCATGAATACTTTTCTTTTAATTTTTTTTATTTGGTAAAATTCACCAGGGAATCTATCAGGTCCTAGACTTTTGGTTGTTGATAGGTCTTTGATTACTGACTGAATCTCCTTTCAAGTTATCAGTCTGCTCAGATTTTCTATTTCATCATGATTTAATCTTGGTTGGTTTTATGTTTCTAGGAATTTATCCATATCTTCCAGGTTGTCCAATTTGTTAGCATATAATTGTTCATAGTAGTCTTTCCTGATCCCATGTATTTCTGTAGCATCGGTTGTACTGTTCACCCTTTCATTTCTGATTTCATTTGTTTATATACATAACATTCTTGGTGCACACTTTCATTGAATGTTAAAAAATTGCTCCTTCATTGTTGTTTCACTTTATATTTCAGCTGTAAAAAGTGTGATATTAGGCTAATTGTTTTACCTGTGTAACTTGTTTGAATTGATCTTTTGTCTGGAAACTTTCAGGATTTAATTTTTCTCTTTGAGTTTTAATGGTTTGCTGGAATATGTCTTAGAGTTGATTATTCTCAGATGTTTTCAGTCAGCTAGTGAGAGCTTCAGAATCCCCAACAATATAAGTCATATTCTTTCTTTCTCTATCTTTCATGTTCATTAGTTTTTTACTTTTTACTTCTTTATCTCATTTTAAATTTCTTGGTTGTTTTCCAGGCTTTTTACAATATTCTTTATTAAATTTTTATTTTAATTTATTCTCCTTTGGGTAACATGTAATAGAATATTCATTTAAGAGATAAATTTGCATTTTTTCCCATTTCTTTCCCTTTTTTGTCCACTTCTCCTTTTAGTTTGAATTTCAGATTAGTTTTTCATACCTCCAGTGCTTTTTGACTATAAATTTTTAGAGTATTAACATATTTTTCTTTATTTCATGAGCTTTTATTTTTTATATCTTTTATAGGATCAGTTTCTTTCAGTTGACTCATGAACAATGTTGTTTCATGATTTTCTGCATTAGTTTACTAAGGACCTTAGGGATTTTATTTAGATTTTACAATATTGGGGTATTTTGCATGATTTTTTTGTTTAACTTTGTCCAAATATATCCTTTTTACACACGTTATTTAGCTTCAGCATTCTGTCTTCAAATAATATTTATGGTGTGATTTTCCATAAAATTTCCATAGGTATGAGGGTTTTTTTTTATCATTTAAGGAGGAAATTTGTGGAGGTATTTACTACCATACCAACATTGTGTACAGTTAATCAGAATTCCTACTCCAAATATTCCACATTTATTTTTGACTTTTTTATCTTTCTTGTTTGTTCTTATAATCAACATTCTTATATTTTAAGAAGTTAAGTTTATTTTTGCTTATGATGTAAGGATATTCTTTAAATCCTTGATAATTTAAGGAAAAAATTGGACATAGGTGTAAACCATTACAGCTTTAGGAAACATCAACTATTTTATTAGCTATAAATGTCTAAAAGTTCAGTGATTGTTTCTGGAGGCATTTTGTTAAGGATTTAGAAAAATGTATATTGCTGTCTTTACTGCAAATAAAAGCAAATTATTTCTCTTAAAAAACACAAAGACAATGATAAAATCAAGTTCACATATGAAAAATGGCGAAATCATCAGTCTGTGAATAACAATCTCTCATAACCTGATTCCCAGAATAAACGACCAACAAATAATATGTGTATTTAATAAACAATTCAACAACTCATCTGTCAAAACCATTAAAATACAAATGCACTTTCACATATTTTACCTAAAATCCCACTATATAAAGGAAGTTAAGAATAAACAGTAGAATGGGGGGGGCAGAATTTTCCAAATTTATATGTAAATGGAAAATATTCAGCTATACCATAATTCCTTCTGCCAGATGAGGATAAAATAAATATAGCAGGTGGTATTTTACTCTCTTTGAAAACAAAGCACTTAATTTGTTGAAATAAGCCTTGAACCCATGAGGAGATAATTTAAAAAATATAACAATTTAAAATGTGTAGACTGAATTACAATCTGATATTTAACCTTGGATCTCTGACTCATCTTTTATTCTCAGTAATATGGCACATTTGGGCACAATTATATTTCTTGACACATATGTTTATCAGATGATGGGGGTAATAATCACAATCTAGGGTCAAAGAAATGCAAGTGAGTCCAGCTAGAGAGATTTAATGGACAAGTATTATCCAAATTGGATCATGAAAAATAGGTTAGAGTTAGAGAAAGAAAGGAACGGGAGGAACACACCCAGTATGAGAAATAATGTGACAGTTGTAGAGAGCACTCGATTGCCACCAGAATTACTCTCCTTTTCTATAGGACAGAACTATAGCTGGCCATGCAGACATCCTTATGGAAAGTACACTTCAAGTCCTTCTTTCAGGTCAATGCAGCCATATTAGCAAATTCTTGTCAATGAAATATAAACAGAAATTAAATAAGTCACTATCAACATTAACTCACCACTGGTTATGGGTAGCTCTACATTCTTTTCTCTTCCAGTAACTTAGATATTGGAAACACTGATATGATCAGGAAGATGAAAACAAAAACTTTGGAAATTGGTAGAGAAACAAGATAGAAGGACTTGCCTCACTGGGGGACTAACAGAGTAAAGATGCCCAGCCAATTCTGACTATTTACTTTGAGACTAGTAATGAGAGAACTAAATTTCTAGTGTATTTGATCCATTATGTTGTAGGGATCTCATTTTTACAATGCTTCAAACTCTTAACTATGTTAACTAATATTGAATAATATAGTAAACACAAGTACAAAAGAGAGGAAGCACCATAAAACATCATGTGCTTGGATTATATTATTTGATTATAATCTTGAAAAAAAGCATGTGACTGAGGGAAATGTATATAAATGAACTCTATCATCCCTTCCAAGAAGTGTCTTCACAAAAGAGAGATGTGCAAGTTGATTTCTCTAACTGTAGAAAGGCTATTTATGAACAGTGGATTAAGATGACATACAGATCCTAAAATGTGAAGTCTCTTAAGACAAGGCTGAAGAAGCTGGAATTTTCCTCTTCAGATTTTGGCTCATAAACCTGCAGGCATAACTGAAGGAGGTAGGGTGTAGTTAACAAATTAGAAACAGAGAATTCCCTTTCATTTCCATAAATGAATCAATTTTGACACATATATTTGGACAATAACATCATCAGTCTGTTTTTCTTTGTTTCCTCTCTTTGGATATAGAAGTAATTACAGGAAACATTTCACTTTATTCCTAACTCTTCTTAAGGAAAATAATGTAAATGTTACCATGAGTAACAACTGACAGGCAATCTTCTTGTTGAGGAGATAACAGAGAGTACATGCTCCATCCAGTGTGGGTAGTTGTCTATTAATGCAGCTGACTCTTGCCTTTAGGAAGCCAGGCTCAAATTTCTCTATCCACTGTCATTGTTTTATTTTGTTGTTGTTGTTGTTTGTCTGTTTGTTCCTCAAAATAAGCCTGGAATGTGGGCTTTAAAACACAAAATTTCCTTGTCTTAAGTGTCGGTAGAAAATTGTAGCTTATAATGCTGGGCCAACCTTTACTGTGACAACCAAATTGACCACGTCTGTAGGCCACATTTGGTCCACAGTCTACCAGCCTATGCTTTTTTGAGAACATTCCAGCAAGGGAGAAACAGTGAAAATAAAATCTTGAAAAGAGACACCCAACTGATGCACAGATGATTTGAAATAAGCAAGTATTACTTAGGGTGAAAGAAAAAGGAAATAATATTTCTTGTACTCAAAATAGTTATTATATAAAATGCTTCACATAATTTTTTTCATTATACTCACAAAAATCTTGTACTTCGATATTTTCTTTTCTTTTCTATAGTAAGTAAACTGGACCTTAAGAAAGTCAAATAACATACTGTTTTGGATTGAGTAACCCAAGAAGAAACCAAATAAATATATATGAGTGCAAATAGTTTCTTTGGAAAGTAATCTCATGAACCAATGGTAGGAAAGTGAGATGGGTAGAAAAGGAAAGGAAGTCAATATAGATTGGGTTAATGAATATATTACTTGAGTAGAATATAATATGCTCAGAATTGGTATGCCCTGCCCCTATCCTCCCAAGGTACAAGGAAGCTGGGTTGTGTATCCACTACACCTGCCTGTCACTTGTTGAAGACTGCTTCCAAGAACATTAATTGTCTGTCACCTCTCACATGCCTTGTGCTGTGGCTGGAGAACATCCCTGTGGCCAGAGATAGTCCTCAGGCACAGAATTGCAGGTACTGCAGAATAAATCTGCTGGCATGTATGGATACCCTGAATGCTGAGGGATTATGGAGTCCCAACTGTATCTTCCACACATGACCAAATTTGCTTAAGTGTTTAACTAGAGATGGGAGCAGAAACTGAAGGATGAACAAGTGCAGGGGATAAAGAAGAAATATTCAAATAGTAAGTAAAAGCTAGAGCAATATGGCATTATAGAATTCAAGGGTGGTTGAAATGAGAGATTTATAAAAATTAATAAAACCAATAAAGTATTTATTAGTGTATAAAATACATTATATTCTCTTTGGAAAATTCTCAGAAGTTTAAATATTCCAGACTCATATTGAAATTTGAAATATGGACCAAATGATAATTTTTGTCTTCAGAGAACTTGAAATTACATGGAACATGCTCAGTAGAAGACAATATTGATTTTCTTACTCTTAACTAATTTAGCTATGGACTTTAAACATTATAAGGTAATTTTATTTTCCTCAATAGGGTATCAGATCTATTTTCATTTGAAGCTTTCAGATACTTATGTAATCTCATATTCAATCCAAATTGGCCTGGCCTATTTATTACTTTGTTGTAGTGCACACATCTACAAGATTTATTTAATATTCCTTTTCAGTTCAGATCTCCTTAGGTAATAGTCCTTCATTAAGTCCACTTCCTGGCTGACTCCTCCTTGTCTTTTTTCTGCAAAATGTTTCTGGAAATTTATTCAGTTTTATATATTTTTTTAAATTTTATTTTACTATTTTACTATTTTATTTATTTTTTATTTTTTTGTTAAGGATCCCAGCTGAGGAAAGGAGTAAGTAAAGATCGTATAGCGAGATCTGTATTGATTCTATGATAATCACTGAACAATCAAATATAAATAAAACCATTTTTTCCAGGTCAAATTCAGAAACGCCAGAACCAATATAGATTTTGAAAGCAGAGTCTGGTTGTACATTACTAACTAGCACAGGAGGGAATAAATCTTGCCAAGCAACAACTTGTTATTTGTACCCTCCCTGGAGGGAAAAGGTGATATTGACAAAGAACACACACAAGGTCACAATATGGAAAATAGGTTCAGTAAATCCACACCAAACTCAGAATGGTAACTGAGATTTGCATGGTCTTCCTGTTACTTTGCCCACACTTTTCTACTTAAAAGTTCAGTAATGTATTGCTTTTTGTCAGTTAATTTTTTTTTTAGTTTCTGGAGTTTAAAATTCTGTCCTTAAAAGCATCTTTCAGTCAAAAAGCATAAAAGTTTGTCCCAAGTCTTGGTTCCATGACCCGTGAAAAAGTAAAGAACATTAGATCTGTCAGAGAGAGAGCTGTTGCTTAGTAGCACATACTGGAGTGTCACTTTAGAAAAGAAAGATGTATTTATATGTGGAGCTAGATTTCCCAGAGAAGCAGTTTACACCATGCTCTGCAAAGTATTTATCTGGCAGTCAATAAATGACAGTGATGATGGTGATCTGTTAGACTTATAAGAGCACCTGAAGGAACTATCACGCCTGACTGATAAGATGAGGAAAAAAAAAAAGTGAGAAATATAATTGGGACCATGAGAGTTCCACTTGATAAATTGCCCACAGTTCATAGTCCATGAAAAAAGATTGAAGTTACTTTTAGGGACTAATTAATGGGAGATGGCAAATAATCCTGGAATTCCTAAATTGTTATACTCTGCTAATAAATAGTGCCTAATGAACACTTCACATTTTGCTTTCAAATTATTTTCCATCAAGAAATGGTAGGGAAAAAAAAAATCTACCAAGGGCCAACTCATCTTAACATAAAATGTTACCAACGTAAAATGACCAAAACCACTATGTGTTAAGATTTTATGTAATAAGATGTTTTAGTAGTGATTAAGGTGAATGGAAAATTAAAAAACAAAAAACAAAAACTAAGATTTCTGAAAGAATGGAAAGTGATATTAAACTAAGATTAGTGGTTCACAGTCTTTACATATCAGGTTGGAAAGTGTGACCTGCTGTTTTATCTTATGGTTTACTCTAAGGGATACCCGTAGATATACTACCATCCCTGGTGTTAAGCCTCAACATTTGGCAACTCTGTGCTGCTTTAAATTCAGCAGTCCCAATGCAAAGAAAGAGGGAAATCTCACAAGCCAAATCATACAGAACTTCACCAGGGGAAAGAATGTGAAACAAGTACAGGATACGGCAAAGAGCTCAGGGAACAGAGTTGAGAAAAGTTTCATCTATAAATAAAAGCAGCAGTACAATGTTGCCCCAATTTATATTTGAGACATTATTCTTTGATGACTGTCTATAGAGCAGTGCCAAGGTTTGACTCCTAAAAGATTTACAGAGCCTTCTTTTGCACTTGTTCTATTCTCTGTGTAATTCTGAATTTCAAGCTGCTGGATAACCTAGAGGAGTTTATTGCTATGGCTACAATGAGGCGTGGTTGTGAAAATAGATCAGAATGTTTGTTTTTCTAAGCATTCATTTAAAACATTTGTTTACAGCTTCTTCATGTTTTCAATTTGTTCATACAGTACAATTTTGGCTGTCCATTTCCCTTTGTTTTTGCCACTTACCCCAAAGCAGAGATTTACCTATTACAACTAAAAATGGCCACACTAAAAATGAATGCTATAAGTACTGTCCTTGGCATTAGCAACCTTTATTGCTGTAAGACTCTCATCTCGGTTTAGATTAATAATGACCATAGATTTAACAATGTAATAAAAATTATTATCCCGAGGAGGAGTCAAGATGGAGGAGAAGTACCAGGCTGAGACTACTTCAGGTAGCAGGACATCAGCTAGATAGCTTATCTAAAGATTGCAAACACCTACAAATCCAACGGGAGATCAAAGAGAAGAAGAACAGCAATTCTAGAAACAGAAAATCAATCACTTTCTGAAAGGTAGGACTGGCAGAGAAGTGAATCCAAAGTGATGGGAAGATAGACCATGGGGGGAGGGGCCGGCTCCCAGCAAGCGGCAGAGCAACGGAGCACAAAATCAGGACTTTTAAAAGTCAGTTCCGCTGAGGGACATCACTCCAGAGCTTAACCGGGGTGAAGCCCACGCGGGGTCAGCATGGCCTCAGGTCCTGCAGGGTCACAGAAGGATCGGGGGTGTCTGAGTGTCGCAGAGCTTACAGGTATTAGAATGGGGAAGCCGGCTACAGAGACAGAGGCGAGGACTGAGCTCTCAGCTCGGGATTACCTTGAACGGGTCGCAGGTTCGGTCAGCTCAGAGCGCAGCCAGAGACCAGGGAGACGGGAGTAATTGGGCGCTGTTCTCTGAGTGCGCACTGAGGAGTGGGGCCCCTGGCTCTCGGCTCCTCCGGGCCAGAGACCGGGAGGCCGCCATCTTCATTCCCGTTCTCCGGAACTCTACGGAAAGCGCTCAGGGAACAAAAGCTCCTGAGAGCGAACCCGAGCAGATTACTCAGCCCGGCCCTGGTAAGGGCGGTGCAATTCCGCCTGGGACAAAGACACTTGAGGATCACAACAGGCCCCAGAAGATCAACAAGAAATCCAGGCAGGACCAAATTCACCTACCAAGGAGTGCAGTTTCAATACCAAGGAGAGCAGCAGAATTCCAGAGGAGGAGAAAGCAAAGCACGGAACTCATGGCTTTCTCCCCATGATTCTTTAGCCTTGCTGTTAATTTAATTTTTTTTTCAATTCTTTTCTCTTCTTCTGCCAATTTTTTTTAACTTTAACCCTTTTTCTTTTTTACGTTTTTTAACTAGTTTATCTAATATATATATATTTTTTTTTCTTTTTTATATTTTTTCTTTATTCGTTTTCTTTTTTTTTAATTGTTTCTTTCTTTCTTTCTTTTTTCTTTTTTTCTTTTTGAAGCTCTTTTTATCCCCTTTCTCAACCCTCACGATTTGGGATCTCTTCTGATTTGGTTAAAGCATATTTTCTTGGGGTTGTTGCCACCCTTTTAGTATTTTACTTGCTCCTTCATATACTATTATCTGGACAAAATGACAAGGCGGAAAAATTCACCAAAAAAAAAAAAAAAAAAAAGAACAAGAGGCAGTGCCGAAGGCTAGGGACCTAATCAATACAGACATTAGTAATATGTCAGATCTAGAGTTCAGAATGAAGATTCTCAAGGTTCTAGCTGGGCTCGAAAAAGGCATGGAAGATATTAGAGAAACCCTCTCAGGAGATATAAAAGCCCTTTCTGGAGAAATAAAAGAACTAAAATCTAACCAAGTTGAAATAAAAAAATCTATCAATGAGGTACATTCAAAAATGGAGGCTCTCACTCCTAGGATAAATGAGGCAGAAGAAAGAATTAACGATATAGAAGACCAAATGACAGAGAATAAAGAAGCTGAGCAAAAGAGGGACAAACAGCTACTGGACCACGAGGGGAGAATTTGAGAGATAAGTGACAACATAAGATGAAACAACATTAGAATAAGTGGGATTCAGAAGAAGAAGAAACAGAGAGGGGAGCAAAAGGTATATTGGAGAGAATTATGGAGAGAATTTCCCCAATATGGCAAAGGGAACAAGCATCAAAATCCAGGAGGTTCAGAGAACACCCCTCAAAATCAATAAGAATAGGTCCACACCCCGTCACCTAATAGTAAAATTTACAAGTCTTAGTGACAAAGAGAAGATCCTGAAAGCAGCCCGGGAAAAGAAGTCTGTAACATACAATGGTAAAAATATTAGATTGGCAGCAGACTTATCCACAGAGACCTGGCAGGCCAGAAAGAGCTGGCATGATATATTCAGAGCACTAAACGAGAAAAACATGCAGCCAAGAATACTATATCCAGCTAGGCTATCATTGAAAATAGAAGGAGAGATTCAAAGCTTCCAGGACAAACAAAAACTGAAAGAATTTGCAAACACCAAACCAGCTCTACAGGAAATATTGAAAGGGGTCCTCGAAGCAAAGAGAGACCCTAAAAGTAGTAGATCAGAAAGGAACAGAGACAATCTACAATAACAGTCACCTTACAGGCAATGCAATGGCACTAAATTCATATCTCTCAATAGTTACCCTGAATGTTAATGGGCTAAATGCCCCAATCAAAAGACACAGGGTATCAGAATGGATAAAAAAACAAAACCCATCTATATGTTGCATACAAGAAACTCATTTTAAACCTGAAGACACCTCCAGATTTAAAGTGAGGGGGTGGAAAACAATTTACCATGTTAATGGACATCAGAAGAAAGCAGGAGTGGCAATCCTTATATCAGATCAATTAGATTTTAAGCCAAAGACTATAATAAGAGATGAGGAAGGACACTATATCATACTCAAAGGATCTGCCCAACAAGAAGATCTAACAATTTTAAATATCTATGCCCCGAACGTGGGAGCAGCCAACTATATAAACCAATTAATGACGAAATCAAAGAAACACATCGACAATAATACAATAATAGTAGGGGACTTTAACACTCCCCTCACTGAAATGGACAGATCATCCAAGCAAAAGATCAACAAGGAAATCAAGGCCTTAAATGACACACTGGACCAGATGGACATCACAGATATATACAGAACATTTCATCCCAAAACAACAGAATACACATTCTTCTCTAGTGCACATGGAACATTCTCCAGAATAGATCACATCCTCGGTCCTAAATCAGGTCTCAACCAGTATCAAAAGATTGGGATCATTCCCTGCATATTTTCAGACCACAACGCTTTGAAGCTAGAACTCAATCACAAGAGGAAATTTGGAAAGAACCCAAATACATGGAGACTAAACAGCATCTTTCTAAAGAATGAATGGGTCAACCAGGAAATTAAAGAAGAGTTGAAAAAATTCATGGGAACAAATGATAATGAAAACACAACGGTTCAAAATCTGTGGGACACAACAAAGGCAGTCCTGAGAGGAAAATATATAGCGGTACAAGCCTTTCTCAAGAAACAAGAAAGGTCTCAGGTACACAGCCTAACCCTACACCTAAAGGAGCTGGAGAAAGAACAAGAAAGAAACCCTAAACCCAGCAGGAGAAGAGAAATCATAAAGATCAGAGCAGAAATCAATGAAATAGAAACCAAAAAAACAATAGAACAAATCAACGAAACTAGGAGCTGGTTCTTTGAAAGAACTAATAAGATCCGATAAACCCCTGGCCAGTCTTATCAAAAAGAAAAGAGAAAGGACCCAAATAAATAAAATCATGAATGAAAGAGGAGAGATCACAACGAACACCAAAGAAATACAGACAATTATAAGAACATACTATGAGCAACTCTACGCCAACAAATTTGACAATCTGGAAGAAATGGATGCAATCCTAGAGACATATAAACTACCACAACTGAACCAGGAAGAAATAGAAAGCCTGAGCAGACCCATAACCAGTAAGGAGATTGAAACAGTCATCAAAAATCTCCAAACAAACAAAAGTCCACGGCCAGATGGCTTCCCGGGGGAATTCTACCAAACATTTAAAGAAGAACTAATTCCTATTCTCCTGAAACTGTTCCAAAAAATAGAAATGGAAGGAAAACTTCCAAACTCATTTTATGAGGCCAGCATCACCTTGATCCCAAAACCAGACAAGGATCCCATCAAAAAAGAGAACAACAGACCAATATTCTTGATGAACACAGATGCGAAAATTCTCACCAAAATACCAGCCAATAGGATTCAACAGTACATTAAAGGGATTATTCACCACGACCAAGTGGGATTTATTCAAGGGCTGCAAGGTTGGTTCAACATCCGTAAATCAATCAGTGTGATACAACCCATTAATAAAAGAAAGAACAAGAACCATATGATACTCTCCATAGATGCTGAAAAAGCATTTGACAAAGTACAGCATCCCTTCCTGATCAAAACTCTTCAAAGTGTAGGGATAGAGGGCATATACCTCAATATTATCAAAGCCAATTATGAAAAACCCACCGCAGGGGCGCCTGGTGGCTCAGTGGTTAAAGCCTCTGCCTTTGGCTCAGGTCATGATCTCAGGGTCCTGGGATCGAGTCCCGCATCAGGCTCTCTGCTCAGCAGGGAGCCTGCCTCCTCCTCCTGTCTCTCTCTCTGCCTGCCTCTCTGCCTACTTGTGATCTGTCTGTCAAATAAATTAAAAAAAAAAAAAAAAAAAGAAAAACCCACCACAAATATCATTCTCAATGGAGAAAAACTGAAAGCTTTTCCGCTAAGGTCAGGAACACGGCAGGGATGTCCGTTATCACCACTGCTATTCAACATAGTACTAGAAGTCCTAGCCTCAGCAATCAGACAGAAAAAGGAAATTAAAGGCATCCAACTTGGCAAAGAAGAATTCTAACTATCACTCTTCGCAGATGATATGATACTATATGGGGAAAACCCAAAAGACTCCACTCCAAAACTGCTAGAACTTGTACAGGAATTCAGTAAAGTGTCAGGATATAAAATCAATGCACAGAAATCAGTTGCATTTCTCTACACCAACGACAAGACAGAAGAAAGAGAAATTAAGGAGTCAATCCCATTTACAATTGCACCCAAAACTGTAAGATACCTAGGAATAAACCTAACCAAAGAGGCTAAGAATCTATACACAGAAAACTGTAAAGTACTCATGAAAGAAATTGAGGAAGACACAAAAAAATGGAAAAATGTTCCATGCTCCTGGTTTGGAAGAATAAATATTGTGAAAATGTCTATGCTACCTAAAGCAATCTACACATTTAATGCATTTCCTATCAAAATACCATCCATTTATTTCAAAGAAATGGAAAAAATAATCCTAAAATTTATATGGAACCAGAAAAGACCTCGAATAGCCAAAGGAATATTGAAAAAGAAAGCCAAAGTTGGTGGCATCACAATTCCAGACTTCAAGCTCTATTACAAAGCTGTCATCATCAAGACGCATGGTACTGGCACAAAAACAGACACATAGATCAATGGAACAGAATAAAGAGCCCAGAAATAGACCCTCAACTCTATGGTCAACTAATGTTCGACAAAGCAGGAAAGAATGTCCAATGGAACAAAGACAGCCTCTTCAATAAATGGTGTTGGGAAAATTGGACAGCCACATGCAGAAAAATGAAATTGGATCATTTCCTTACACCACACACGAAAGTAGACTCAAAATGGATGAAGGACCTCAATGTGAGAAAGGAATCCATCCAAATCCTTGAGGAGAACACAGGCAGCATCCTCTTCGACCTTGGCCGCAGCAACATCTTCCTAGGAACATCGCCAAAGGCAAGGGAAGCAAGGGCAAAAATGAACTATTGGGATTTTATCAAGATCAAAAGCTTTTGCACAGCAAAGGAAACAGTTAACAAAACCAAAAGACAACTGACAGAATGCAAATGACACATCAGATAAAGGGCTAGTGTCCAAAATCTATAAAGAACTTAGCAAAGTCAACACCCAAAGAACAAATAATCCAATCAAGAAATGGGCAGAGGACATGAACAGACATTTCTGCAAAGAAGACATCCAGATGGCCAACAGACACATGAAAAAGTGCTCCATATCACTCGGCATCAGGGAAATACAAATCAAAACCACAATGAGATATCACCTCACACCAGTCAGAATGGCTAAAATTAACAAGTCAGGAAATGACAGATGCTGGCGAGGATGCGGAGAAAGGGGAACACTCCTACACTGTTGGTGGGAATGCAAGCTGGTGCAACCACTCTGGAAAACAGAATGGAGGTTCCTCAAAATGCTGAAAATAGAACTACCCTATGACCCAGCAATTGCACTACTGGGTATTTACCCTAAAGATACAAACGTAGTGATCCGAAGGGGCACATGCACCTGAATGTTTATAGCAGCAATGTCTACAATAGCCAAACTTTGGAAAGAACCTAGATGTCCATCAACAGATGAATGGATAAAGAAGAGGTGGTATATATACACAATGGAATACTATGCAGCCATCAAAAGAAATGAAATCTTGCCATTTGCGATGATATGGATGGAACTAGATGGTATCATGTTTAGTGAAATAAGTCAGTCGGAGAAAGACAACTATCATATGATCTCCCTGATATGAGGGAGTGGAGATGCATCATGGGGGGTTAAGGGGGTAGGAGAAGAGTAAATGAAACAAGATGGGATTGGGAGGGAGACAAACCATAAGTGACTCTTAATCTCACAAACAAACTGAGGGTTGATGAGGGGAGGGGGGTTGGGGGTGGGCTTATGGACATTGGGGAGTGTATGTGCTATGGTGAGTGCTGTGAAGTGTGTAAACCTGGCGATTCACAGACCTGTACACTTGGGGATAAAAATATATTATTTGTTTATAAAAAATAAAAATAAAAATAAAAAATTATTATCCCAACAATTATATCAATTTAAAGAGAGATATACATCATGAAACCCATGAACTATTTTTAACATTTTATTTACATTGAACTGCACCAATTACTCAAATGCAGACCTCAGTAGCATGACTATAGCAGTAGGAAAATATAAAATAGGTTGGAAAACGGCCTCAAGGTAGACTCCCCTTCTCCATGTTTTCTGGGCCTTAGAAATCTGAGCATCAGAAGTGTAAGCTTTCTACTTAAATTATTTGTAACTTGAGAAATGTATTTTATTAATAACTATCACTGATAATGCTAACAGAATGCATTTAGGATGCCATATTTCTACAAATAATCCTACTAGTTTTTAGATTGTATAGTGCTATAACGAGTCTGTGGACATAGAAAATGTGGAGGTACATTTGCATTATAGATAAAACCGACTAGTCCTAGATCTTATGTTAATAGATGGCAAATTCAGGTTTGGAATCTTGCTGATGGCTTTGCTTTCTCCAACAGAGTCAGCAACACATGTGGCTAATTGGTAAAAATCTTTTTACACTCCATTCAAAACCTGACACAACAAACACTGACATATTAGAGGAATAGATGTTTAATAATGAAGGACTGTTATCTCTACAATTCTATCTTTTCACCAAAATATTTTCAAAATGGTTAAGCTTGATTCCTTGTTTTTTTTTGTTTGTTGTTGTTGTTGTTTTTTAATCATATTAGAGTAATCTCTACAGAGGCTAAAGCCCTATCTCAGCATCCAGTGTAACATCTGTCACATAGTAAAAAATCAACGTAGATTTTTTGAGTGAATAGATGGTTGGATGGTTCTCTGATTGCCTGCTGGGCTTGATGACTGCATTTTTTATTTATACCTAGGGATCTTGTTATTTGAAATTATTATTAGATTGTTTAAAACGAACAATAAAAGCTAAGGAATTCTTCACTTCATCTACAGCAGTGATAATTGTGATGGTTAAATTATTCATTTCTTTTTTTTTTAAAGATTTTATTTATTTATTTGACAGAGAGATCACAAGCAGGCAAAGAGGCAGGCAGAGAGAGGAGGCAGAGAGAGGAGGAAGCAGGCTCCCCGCTGAGCAGAGAGCCCAATGCGGGGCTCGATCCCAGGACCCTGAGATCATGACCTGAGCCGAAGGCAGTGGCCCAACCCACTGAGCCACCCAGGCGCCCCAAATTATTCATTTCTTAACTTCACTTCTCATGAAATGATTCAATGTGTCTAAGTTAGCATCTAAAAATCTGCATTTTTAACACATTCAGATTTATACTAATGCAAGCTCTGGATTATGTTTTGAGAATACTCTTACATGGCATATAGGTCTGATTAGAACAGACCCTATTAACAATTCTTGAGCAAATCTAGGATAAAATTGTCAGACTTTAGATTCCATACATCTTGAAGTACTAAACTGATCTTTGAACTCCTGGCAGAAGTCTCACAAAGCAGTAAATATTGCTATGAACATTAACAATAAAATTAAGAAATTTGCCTTGAGTATTTTTTTAAATTTATTTATTTGACAGACAAAGATCACAAGTAGGTGGAGAGGCAAGCAGAGAGAGAGGCAAGCAAGCTCCCTGCCAAGCAGGGAGCTCGATGTGGGGCTCGATGCGGGACTCAATCCCAGGACCATGGGATTATGACCTGAGCAGAGGGCAGAGACTTTAACCCACTGAGCCACCCAGACACCCCAGGGTGTAAGGTCTAATTCTTGATTCAGATAGCTGGGTTAAAATCTTGGCTCTCTCCTTTAGTAGTTGTGCCTCCTTGGTCCCATTGTCTAATTTCTTTCTTCTTTAGTTGTTTTATTTGTACAATGTAGGAAAAATAACATTTCCTTTTTTTTCCCTAAGATTTTTATAACAATAAAATGGATTCATTAATGTAAGGGACTTAAAACCATAGGTGACATTTTATAAGCTCTTAGCAATATTTTCTCCCCCAAATCTGTATTCTTCTCTTCCATTTTCCTAATATCCTTGGGATGCTAAATTAGAGATTCATAAAGACAACAACAATCAAACAAACATGAAGCTTAATAGAACTTGAAGACCGATTAACAGATCCTCTTCATCTTATGAATAAAATATAATCAATTATGTTGAAAGATCACACATCTATCTTGAGAAAGTGACTAAAGCTCCAAATTTTCTATGCTTCCTGTCTTATATTTATCTTTCAAAATGTATTTGTCAACCACTGATTGCCTGGGCTTGATCCCAGAGGTATAGAATGAACATTTTTTTTCTTGGGGAATGGGGTGTTATAGCATTCAGTTTATAGACTGAGATTTTCAGCATATGAAATCTAAAAATGCACTATAAGCCAGCATTTCTATTTTCTTTAATAAGCTGATATTATTTGTTGTATACTTATTTACTGAGTAAATAATTCATGGGATATATCTCATCCCATGAGGTACTGAGGACAAACCTATTCTTGCCCATATTCTTGATTAAACAGATAGTGGCCTACAGAAAAAAATTGATCATTAACATTAAGAAAAAAGCCTTATGGGTAAAAATAAGTGACTGAAAATTTCCTGTAATATAGAATAATGAAAAATACAGAAATATCCACTTGACAGATTTATGCCTTCAGTTATTGTAATTTGTTTCTATCATTGATTATCTTGAAAACATTGGAAATCAAATTTCATTATCAATTAAAATAAACACATTTCTTATTTTGGAAAAAAAAAAACAAAGCAAGTGCATGCTAAGGTATTATGGGCAATATAATGGTTAATATTTACTCATACAGGATGCGGAAAAAGGGGAACCCTCCTACACTATTGGTGGGAATGCAAGCTGGTTCAGCTACTCTGGAAAACAGCATGGAGGTTCCTCAAAAAGTTGAAAATAGAGCTACTCTATGACCCAGCAACCACACTACTGGGTATTTACCCTAAAGATACAAATGTAGTGATCCGAAGGGGCACCTGAGCCTGAATGTTTATAGCAGCAATGTCCACAATAACCAAACTATGGAAAGAACCTAGATATCCATCAACAGATGAATGTATACACACACACACACACACACACACACACACACACACCACATCTTCTTTATCCATTATATATATTTATATATATAATGGAATACTATGCAGCCATCAAAAGAAATGAAATCTTGCCATTTGTGACAACGTGGATGGAACTAGAAGGTATCATGCTTAGCAAAATAAGTCAATCAGAGAAAGACAATTATCATAAGATCTCCCTGATATGAGGAAGTTGAGAGGCAACGTGGGGAGTTTGGGGGATAGGAAATGAATAAATGAAACAAGATGAGATCAGGAGGGAGACAAACCATAAGAGACTCTTAATCTCACAAAACAAACTGAGGGTTGCTAGAGGGAGGTGGGTAGGGAGAGGGTAGTTGGGTTATGGACACTGGGGAAGGTATGTGCTATGATGAGTGCTGTGAAGTGTAAACCTGGAGATTGACAGACCTGTACCCGTGGGGCTAATAATACATCATATGTTAATTTAAAAATTAAAAAATCAAAAAAATACATATATATTTACTCATAGATAAACTAAGGCAATTTCCATAGATAACTAGAATTTTTCATGAATTTTATATCTCTGTGCTATCATACCTGCAAGAATGGGCTTTCTTTACTAAATACTCTGAGGAAACTTTATCTAAGACTTAAAAATCATAGCCAAAGCTACATATAGAAATAGCAATACAAAAAAAATTTATGAGAGTTTCATCCTTTTTATCATATATTGGAAGAGAAAAGAAAAGGAGAAATGGGAAAGGAATAAAATCCTGGAATATAAAATTTGAAAGAAAGGTGAGAATTCCTCTAATCCACCAGTGCCATTTTACAGACAAGCAATTAATCAATGAATATACATCTAGCTATATTATAATAGCAAAAGATGCCCAAATCTCTAACACTATAATTCATGTTCATTGCCATGTTAGCCTTTTATATAATTGAAGCAATAAATTATAGGTTTTAACCAAAGATATCATCACATTTTTTATACATGAAAAATAAAGAGTGTCCTATGTATTTACATAGTATCTTTAACAAAATATGTGTTTAATTAACACATATATGAGTTATATATAAATACATATGATTATATAATCAACAGAAATAAAAAACACACATATATATACATATATATGTACACACACAATATATATGTACACACACAATTATATAGCAATACTCAAACAAGGCTGTTATTATTCTTTGATTGAAACAAACACAAAAGCTGTCTTAACCAATCATTAACACTAACACAAAGATCAAGTCTCTTTGTCACTTTCCAACATTAGTTGTTTTTTGTTTTTTTTTTGTTTGTTTGAAGATTTTATTTATTTATTTGACAGACAGAGATCACAAGTAGGCAGAGAGGCAGAGAGAGAGAGGAGGAAGCAGGCACCCTGCGGAGCAGAGAGCCTGATGCGAGACTCGATCCCAAGACCCTGGGATCATGACCTGAGCTGAAGGCAGAGGCTTTAACCCACTGAGCCACCCAGGTGCCCCACATTAGTTTTTTTTTTTTTTTCCATAAATTTACTAAAGACTAATTCTACAGTTTATTTATTTATTTTTAAAAGATCTTACTTAATTATTTGACAGAGAGAGAGAGAGACAGTGAGAGGGAACACAAGCCAGGGGAGAAGGAGAGGAAGAAGCAGACTTCCCACTGAGAAAGGAGTTCAGTGCGGGCCTTGATCCCAGAACCCATGGATCATGACAGGAGCCAAAAGCAGACGCTTAACGATTGAGACACCCAGGCACTCCTAATTCTAAAGTTTAAAAGGAACAGCAAAAGAACCATAATAGCTAACATAATATTAATGGAGAAAAAACAAAATCAGAAGACTGACACAACAGATCTCCAAGGCTTACTATAAAGTGATAGTGATCAAGAAAGGACAGTATTAGTAAAAGAATAGACAAATAATCAATAGAACAAAATAAATATTCCAGAAATAGACTCAGATAAATATAGACAGCTGATCTTTGACAAAAGAGAAAGGAGAGTCTTTTAAAAAAATAGTGCTGAGTGATTGTTTCGGCAGCACATATACTAAAAAAAAAAAAGAAAGAAAGAAAGAAAGAAAGAAAAAGGAAAAATAGTGCTGGAAAGACTGGATATCCACATTAAAAAAAAAAAAAACCTTACACCTTTCACAAAATTAACTTTCAAAATGTATTAATGGTGTAAATGTAAAATGCACAACAACGAGTCTCCTACAGGATAGGAAACTCTAGGTGATTTTGGGTTTAGTGATAACTTTTTGGATTTAGTACCAAAGCACTATTGAAGAAAGAAAAATTGATATTTTTATATCATTAATATCATTAATATTAATATCTATCATCAATATTAATTAATATTAAAATCTGCTATGCAGAAGACATTATCTAGAGAATGAAAAGATAAGGCATAGATTTGGAAAAAATATTTGTAAATATGTATCTGTTTCAGGACTGGAATCTAAAACATGCAAATAGTACTTAAAACTCAAAAACAAGGAAACAAACAGCCTGATTAAAAAGTGATCAAAAGTGAATAGATACCTCACCAAAGAAAATATACAGGTGGAAAATAAGCATATGAAAATGATGCTAATGATCACATCATTAGGGTACCAAATAACAATGATATATCACTACAAACTTACTTATAATGTCTAAAATCTAATAATAAATACGGTGATGATGTGGGTGGGAATCAAGATATTACAGCCACTTTGAAGATAGTTTGGCAGTTTCTTACAAAGCTAAATATGTATTTACCATATAATCCAGTAATCACATTCCTTGGTATTTACTCAAGGTAGTTTAAAAGATGCCCACAAGAATCCTGGGCATGAATGTACATAGAAGTTTTATTCATAATTGTAAAACTTGTAAGCAACCAAGATATCTATCCATCAGTAGATGAATCAGCAAACAAATGGGGTACATTCATATAATGAAAAATTATTCAGCACTAAAAAAGAATTAAGACATTAAGAGACATGAGGGAAACTTAAATATGTAATGCTAAGTGAAAGAATCCCATCTGAAAAGGCTGCACCTTGTGATTTGAACTATTTGATATTCTGGAAAAGGGAAAACTAGGGAGACTATAAAAAAGATCAGTGATTGCTAATAGTTTACAGGAAGGAAGAAGCAAAGGGGATTTTTTGGACAGAAATTATTCTGCATGATACTCAAATTGGTGGACATATTACACTATGTATTTGTCCAGACTCTTAGAATGTACAACACACAGTGAACTCTAATGAAATCTATGGACACTAGTTAATAATAATGTATCAATATTGGCTTCTCTTTTGTAACAAATGTTCCATACAAAAGTGAAATGTTAATAATAGGGGAAACTGGGGGATGGAGTGATGTGGGGGGTATTTATGAACTCTCTATATTTTTCAATCAATTGTTCTGTAAACTTGAAGTACTCTAGAAGTAGTTTATTAACTAAAGAAACAAAAAATAGTAATATGACACATTTTAATCATTTTAAAGAAAAAAACAATATTAATCATGAATCAGTTACTGAACTTCTTTATTATCATTAAAATTTAAACAATAAATAAATACTATGAAAACCTTTTCAGATCACAAAAATTGTCCCCAGAACCACTTAAAAACTGTAGTTAATAAAGAATTTTGGAAGAATTTGGAAACACACACACAATCTAAGTATGACAACATTAAAGAGTTACACAATTGGGGAATTTTTGCAAATTTTATTTAAATAGAGATTAGTAAATACATTCTGAAAATCAGAATAGTTTGAAAGGATTAGCATATTTTTTAAAAAAAATTATTTGAGTATAGTTGACACACAATATCACATTAGTTCCAGGTGTGCAACACAATGATTCAACATCTCTATATGTTATGCAGTGCTTACCACAAGTGTAGCTACCATCTGTCACCATACAACACTATGACAATACCATTGACTATATCCCCTATGCTGTGCCTTTTATTCCTGTGACTTATTCATCCCATAACTGGGAGCCTGTATCTCCCACTCTCCTTCACTCTTTTTGTCCATATCCCCACTAACCTCTCCTCTGGCAAACATCAATTTGTTCTCTGTACTTATAGATCTGATTCTGCTTTTTTATTTGTTTTTAGATTCCATGTATAAGTGAAATAATATAGTATTTGTCTTTCTCAGCCTGGTGTATTTTACTTAGCATAATACTCTCTAGGTCCATCCATATTGTTAGAAATGGCAAGATTGTATCATTTTTATGGTTGCATAATATTCCATTGTGTGTGGGCATGCGCGCTGTGCACGCGTGTGTGTATACATAACATCATTTATGGACACTTAGGTTACTTTGCTTACTTTTATATCTCGGTTATTGTAAAAAAAATGCTGCAAAGAATATAAGGGTGCATGTATCTTTCTGAACTAGTGTTTTCATGTTCTTTGGATGAATACTTAGTAGTGGAATTATTAGGCCATATGGTTTTCTATTTTTAATTATTTGAGACATCTCCATACTGCTTCACAATGGCTGCAATAGTTTACATTTCCAACAACAGTGCACAATTTTTCCTTCTTCTCCACATCCTCCCCAATGCTTGTTATTTCTTGTCTTTTTTATTTTAGCCATTCTGACAGATATAAGATAATATATCTTTACGGTTTTGACTTGCATTTCCCTGATGATGAATGATATTGAGCATCTTTTCATGTGTCTATTGGCCGTCTGTATGTCTTTTTTTTTTTTAAATATCTATTCAGGGATGAGTATAATTCATCATCCTTAATCAGTATGAGAAACCGAAAACTCACCATGCCTCCAAAGACCTAATTAAAATGAGATATTTTGTTGTGTTCTTTTCCTCAACTGAAAAATATTTAAATAAACAGCACATATTTAGAAAATGACTGCTTTTAGTTAAGTTTAATTAATAAAGATTTCATTATTCTTGTTCTGGGCAAATCAAATATTGCCTTCCTCTAGGATAGGATTCTCTCTGGATATAATTCACATAGATAATGTCTTAAAAGTGACTTCCAAAGTGTTCTTTTCTCTTCTACATTTTTAAATTAAAAATAAATTCTTCAGACTTTAGGTTTATCATTTTCATTACAGTTCTTTTGAAATCCAAGATGTTAATTTTCCCTAGTTTCCCTCTTTGAATTCTGAGTGCAGCCAGGTTCCACTTTCAATATTGTGGTGGTTTTAATGTTTGTTGACCCAAGGATTGCAGCAACATGGTTTTATTTCTTTGTAGACCAATATGTAGTACAATTATTGCCTTTAGAATAGAAAATAAATAATGTATGTCTAGTTCGTTGCTTTTACTATTTGAAAATACAGCTCAATTGCCTTCAAACTCATTAATTTTCTCTGTGTCTTCAAATGAAACGGTGTCTCATATAACACCTGAACAAGAGTGGATTACTTTACTTCAGAAGATGAGGAGAAATAGTTACGTCCTATTGAACTTTTAATATAAACCAACTGCTCCTTGAAATACTTAATGATTACAGAAAAGACCTATAGGGAGATTCCAGACTCGATCTCTTTTAGAAGAATAAATGAAACATATAGGTGATTAAAAGCAAATTCAGTTCTTGGTTTCACTGCTTGGTATATATTCTCACTAAGGTTTAGCAGATCAGGAGTAGGACTGCAGAATACCAAGCCTTTGTCTGGTAGAAGATCTTTACTGTTTTTCACTGAAAATCTCAGCTATCAAAAATCTTCAACTTTTATAAACAATCCAATACAAAGCAGATCTATTCAACAAATTTTATGATAGACATGAATTGAAATGATATCATATTTGTGTGACAGTGTCTGTATGTGTGTTAAATTGGTCTTATTTAGAAGATGTAAGCTTCATATATGTATATGAAATGCCAAATTTCCTGAGGACAACTATTTGAAGATTAGCTCTCTTTTCTCTTATTATTTCCCCAAATATTTAATAATTCTCAGTGCCTAGCCATGTTTCAGATATACTATCTATAGAAACAGTCGAACTTTCAGACTTTTCTCTTTCCTTTTAATATACTGTTTATAACCCTGTTCTACCCTAATGCACACCTCTCATCTTTGTTTCACCCATGATAAACATCTTAGGGGTAGAATGAAAGTAATTTTGACTTTAATTTTCATTTCATTGAATCAGATGGATTTGGAAATGCTTCTTATGGTTTTGTAGTTTCTGTACTGCCCAATTCAATTAGTACCGCTTATGTACTAGTCTAATTTAATGCCCACTTCCCACCCACAACCATGAAAGTTGTGTTGTGTGTAATTTTGACATCCAACATACTTGTTCTGACTAGAATCTCTTAACATGGCCTCAATGGGACCTTACTGAATGCACTATGGTTAACTGGCATTTGGAGTACAAAGTACTTATCCGACATCCATTGTTTTTCAAAATTCTCCAGTGTCAGAACTCTGGATAACTTATTGCTGGATATTTACCTCATTTCTTAGTTTTATTTAATTTTATATTGGTAGAGACAATTGGATAGAAGTAGAATTACTGGGTTGGTTTTCCAAGAAAAGTCTTTAAAGAAAGACGATTTTTTTTTCATGACTGTTTTGAAAGCTTATTTCAGAAAGTTTTATTTCTGTTTTTGTTGGAATCATAGAAATGATGACTGAAGCTGCACAGGACAACACATGGACATAAGACAATCCTGACAATAGAATGATGCATTAAAGTGATGCTTGTGAGAGAGGAAATTGGGATGTTAATGATGCCATAGACCTTCCACAACAGTTATGATGGACTTCCTACTTTGGAATTCCTTTGCATGAGAAAAATATCAACCTTGATCCTTCAATGTTATTTAAATAATTCATTCTAGAAAACAAATATAATTCCCAATGCATACAACTGTTTAGTGCTTGTCTTAGCCTATTAATAGAGATGCTACCAGCTAGATGTCTGAAGGCATTCACCTGGCTCACAGTGAGTTTCCCACAGACATCTTCTCTTTCCAAACCAGGGTTACAACTGAACTGACCCCTATGGCTTTTATTATGCTTGCAAAATGCCCTTCAGCAACAACCATCAGGAAACTTTGAAAGAAATAAATGTTTATTACTTACAACATCTGGAACTGACACAATACCCCTGGGGCCCTCTGGGAGAGAGAGAGAGAGCTCATATATTGGGGGTTCTGCTTTTATTGGGGTCAAGAGTGGGAGCCTCAGGTTTCACAGGTTCAATCTTTAAGGGTGAATTTAAAACATAACAGCGGGAATTTAAAGTGAGGGGAACAGAAAAAACATGGAGGTGAGTAACTGAAATCAACCAAATTTTCTAAAACACAGGAGCCTAGTTGGGGGAGAGGGGGTTGGTGTTGTGGCCTGGCTCTTTATCAAATACTGTGGCTGGTAAGGTGTTTATTCAACATAGTTGGCTTTGAATGGATACTTTGAATGGATACTCTTCCGAATGGATACTAACAATCAAAGCTTAGGTCAGGTACTTTCATTACCAAAAAGAAAAAAAAAAAAAGAAAAATCTGTCAGGGCTCACACTACAACAACATTACTTCAGTTCAAAAAATCCAAATCAGATCATTTATATACATTCTTAGGAAGCCAGTAACATACTGGGCTTAATTTTACTGGGCTTAGTTAATTAATAAAAGTGGAAGCTGATACAATTGGACATGAGAATTATTTTTAGGTCATTCTTAGTATTGAACCTCCATAATTCTCAGTAGAATCAGGAGTCATAAAACTTTCCCAACACTGCAGTGCAGACTGGAAAACAAGCAAAAAAATTCACAAGCAATAGATGCAATTCAAATCCTGCAGAGAGCATATCGTCAAGGAGTATGTATTAGAACTTATATTTAAATTTTCAACCCTTAAAAATTATTTTCAAAAAATTGAGAATTGCTTCAGTTTGCTGTCAAACCACTTTAGTTTGTAAATCTCAAAAAGAAAATTGCTGTACCTATATCAAAACCAGTATAAAAAGTTGAAGTTCAAACATAGATCTGGAAGTCCCTGATGCCCAGGCTCCCTTTCTTCTTTATCTTTGGTACAACTTAAAGCTCAGCAGAATTAATAATGGTAAAATATATTTGATGACACTTGATGATAGTTAATTTTCTTAGGGAAAATAACAAATGACTTCCACATATAGGGAGGAAAAAATGGTAGTGGTGATAGTGGAAAAGAATCCACAAAAATCAGGGGCGCCAGGGTGGCTCAGTGGGCTGGGCCTCTGACTTCTCTGTTCATGATCTTGGGGTCCTGGGAATGAGCCCCACATCAAGTTCTATGCTCAGTGAGGAGTCTGCTTGTCTATCTGCTTCTCCCTCTGGCCCTCCCCCCACTTGTGTTCTCTCTCTATATATCTTATAAATAAATAATAAATATTTTTTTAAAAGAGAATCCACAAAAATCATAGATAGAAATATTCTGATTTGTCCAGCAAAATACAGTTATACAAATCATTAATTCTTAAAAACAAAATCATAAAGGCTTTACTGTTTTCTTAGTTTTTGCTTTTGCTAAAAAGTATGACTAATTATTTAACAAGGTGAATATCACTCTGTAATTTTAAAATGTGAAATGAAGTTTGGAAATAAATAGCTTGAGACATAGTATAATTAATGCAGGCAGGCCAGTTGAAGACGCAGCAGGGGTCCTACGGGACCAGCCAAGAGGGTTCTTGGCTTCATGCAGAATAGAAATAAAATGCGAACCAGCAGCAAGTGAAAGCAGAGTTTATTGAAGATATATTTATCTAGAGAGAGGGAGAGAGAGAGAGATGGATGGAGCATCCAGGAGACTTGGAAAAAAAGACTTGGAAAGAACATAAGTTTCTTTGCTTGGAATCTGGGTTTTTACTGGTAATTGTGGTCTGGTGCACGTGTCCTCTTAGGCATCCTGGAACTGTTCAGAATAAGGACAGGGTCTGGGTGTCCTTCATAAGTCACTCATTCCCTGAAGCTAGCGGTCTTGGTGTCAGGTGTTTGGAGTCAGTGGTTTTGGAGAATTTTTATGAGGACCCTGCCCAGTCGTGCCTTAGATATTATTTATAGTGCTCCAAAGATATCATTCCAAAGATATCATTTGGAGAACACTCCAAAGATATCATTCTTTCTTTGTCCCTTACGAGGAGGACATATGCTATTTGTATTACAAGGTGTGTGTAGAGTGGGGTGGGGATGCAGGTTCTAGCAAGAATAGAAACTGGATAAAAAGCAAAAGAAGAAAAAAAAAACAGCTTTTTCTTTCATGGAGTCTCTTCAGTTTCCCTGCTTCATAATTATGTCAGCTATGATTGAATGATTGTCCTAATTCTCTACACATTTCTATTTTCATCCCTTTTGAAATATATCTTTCCAGGGGCACCTTGGTGGCTCAGTCAAACATCTGACTCTTGCTTTCAACTCAAGTCATGATCTCAGTGTTGTGAGACTGAGCCCCAGGTCAGGCTCTGGGCTCAGCACACACACACACACACACACACACACACACACATACACACACTCTCTCTCTCTCTCTCTCTGAAATAAACAAATAAATATCTTTCCAGATCTCTCCATCAAAGGGCAGAGTCTATATATTCACTCCTTGAATCTGAAGTAGCCAGATGACTTATCAGTGGAATTTCTAAACCTAAGCCTTAACAGGATTTTATACATTTTCTCCTAGACCTTTGTCTTATCCATGAAAGCAAGCCAGTATTATTTTGCTGGAGGATAAATACATGGTCAAGAGCTGAGATACCCCAGCCAAGAACCATATGACGCCCAGATGCAAAGCCACCTAGCTTCAGTAGCAGCCATTTAAGGGAGACCAGCAGATACAAGAACCCCTCAACCTGGCCTAATTTTTAACATATCAGGAACAGTGAATTATTGTTTAAAATACTTGGTTTTGGGGTGCTTTTTCACAGAGCAATAATATGGCAAAAATTACCAGTACAATAGCCTAAAATGGTTACATTTTTCTGAGACACTAAAAAGATGTTGTAATTGTACTATAGCAAGCTATATATAAGCTATTATAATAAAGTATTATAATACTTTATTCAAAACAGAAAGCAGAGAGAAAGTAAGTTTGGCAAACATGTAGATTTAGTTACAAATTTCATCATTATTATCTATGTAAAAATAGGGACACCTGGGTGGCTCAGTTGGTTAAGCACCCACTCTTGGTTTTGGCTCAGGTCATGATTTTAGGGTCATGAGATTGAGGTCCCTGTCTAGCTCCAAGCTCATCCCTGGGAGTCGGTTTAAGATTCTCTCCCTTCCTCTATATATGCCCCTCCCCTAACTCATGTATACGTGAGCTTGCATATGCCCTCTCTCTAAATAAGTAAATAGGTAAATAAACTAATAAGCGAAATGATGGCAGACTGAACCAACAAAGGAGCCCAGTCCCTGTGCTGGGGCTCTTCCCGGTTCTCTGTACTCTGCTTCCCGCGCATGCCAGTCTAGGTTTCTTCCCACGTCCTGCTTCCCAAGGGACCGAAAGTACCAATATGGGGAAGGGGAAGTGTATAAATTACCCCCTTTGTTTGTGCTGGAGGCTCAGACCTTTGGAGATCACTCTCGTCTGAGCCTGCCGGCGTTAAGTAAATCTCCTATCCTCCAAGATCTCTGAGTGTCGCTTGATTCTTCTGTTGGGCAATACAGTCCAGGTTCCATAACAAAACAATATCTTTACTATCTATGTAAAAATAGAAAATTAATTAGCTTATTTGGGTGTTGTTTTCCTCATCTGTAAACTGCCCTAATAATAGGATCTACCCCTTTGGTGTTAGCAAATAGCCCTGCCTATTAAAAGCAAAAAGATCAAAACAAAATACTATAAATCATTTTTAATGCTTTGATCACTGACCTATATAAAGATTCTGTGAACTAACATATATGCTAGGCATCTAGCTCTCTTACTAAACGAGTTACAAAAAAACATTTACTATTTAAATATCATCATCGTCATCGTTAGTTAATGAATGCTACCAAAAGTTCTCAAGCTCAGAAAATGGAAATTATTTTAATAATCCTTTTTAAAAGAGTTTATATACTGGATTCATGTTTTGTTATCTAAATTTAATGCAAAAAGATGTATTGATGGATCACATAGAATTTTGTTGAACATAGATATAGTGAACTCAAACTTTTAAAAGACATGTTAACACATAAAATACCCGGTAGCTTTTTGAAAAACATAGTCAATTCTATTTACACAAATAATATTGCAAGCAAGACCGCATTGACTAAAACCAGTTACATTAAAGATTCCTAAGTAAAAAATAATATTAAGAAAACTTTTATATTAAAGGATATTTTTTCAAAAGCAGTTATTACTTTGGAACATATAAAAGAAAATAAATATATTATGTGTAATATTTATACTCCATGACTAGGTGTGATTTATTCCACAAATGCAAGATTATTTAAATATTGAAAATCAATCAATATAATCAGTCACATTGATAAGCTAATAAAAAAACTTAGACAATCATCAATTGATATAGAAAAGTCATGAGGGACTTACAATTTAGAAGTAATAATCTAATCCAACAAAATTACAGGACACAATAAAAACATTCAAAAATCAATTGTTTCTAGGTACTAGAAATGAACATTCAGCAACCACAATTTAAAATATGGCACCATTTAAAATTGTTTCAAAGGAAATGAAATACTTAGATTTAAATCTACAAAACATGTACAGAATCTATATGGAGAAAAATTACTGAAAAAACCTTGATAAATAGGGGTGCCTGGGTGGCTCAGTGGGTTAAAGCCTCTGTCTTCGGCTCAGGTCATGATCCCAGGGTTCTGGGATCAAGCCCCTCATCAGGCTCTCTGCTCAGCAGGGAGACTGCTACCTTCTCTCTCTCTGCCTACTTCTTTGCCTACTTGTCATCTTTGTCTGTCAAAAACAAAACAAAACAAAACAAAACAAAACAAAACAAAAAAACCCCTGACAAATAAAGGAAGAGACATACTGTGCTCATGATTTGGGAGATCTGACATAGTTAATGCATCAATTATCCCAAAAATAATCTTTAGGATCAGCACAATGCCTGCTAAAATTCCAGCAAGTTGGGAGTTTTTTGGTTTGTTTTTATCTATATTCTTTTTTTTTTTTTTAAGAATTTATTTACTTATTTGAGAGAGAGAGAAAGGGTACAAGCGGGGGCAACGGTGTGCAAAAGGAGAGGGAGAGGAAGACTCCCTCCTAAGCAGGGAGCCCAATGTGGGCCCCTCCCTGTCCCATCCTAGGACTCTGAGATCTTGACCCTTGCAGAAGGCAGCTGCTTAACCTACTGAACCACCCAGCGCCCCATCAACAAACATCATAAAATCTATGGAAATTAAAATGTACTAGAATACCTAGAATAATGGTTTAAAAAAAATAAAGTGAGAGGAAACACTCTACCTAATTTTAGGAATACTAGTTATCCACAGCAATCAAGACCGTGTCTGTGGTATTGAAAAGGTATGGACCCATAGATCAAAGGAAGTTTAGAAAAGCCAGAAATAGATCCACACAACTAGGCATACTTGGATTTTGGCAAATTTACAAAGACAATTAAATGAAGTATGAGTGACTTTTCAACAAATATTAAGCATGGAATCTCATGGTCTGTAAAAGAAAATATTGATAAATTGTACTTCATCAAAATATAAAATTCATGCTCTGTGAAAGACTCTGTTGAAAGGATGGAAAAACAAGCTACAACTGGGAAAATATATTTACAAACTACCTATTGGGCAGAGGATAAGTTTCTTACATATTTAAAGAACTCTTGAAACTTAGAAAAAATCAGGAATTCAATTAGGAAATAGGCAAATACCATAAGCAGATATTTTACCAAAGATGACATCCCAATGGCAAGTAAGCATATGAATATGTTCAATACCATTAAGCAGTAAGGAAATGAAAATTTAAATCATGGCCTATTAGAAAGATTAAGTTAATAAGATATGATAATACTGAATGTTGGCCAGGTAAAGGATATACTGAAGTTCTCATAAATTGCTGATAAGACTATACAATGCTATAACACTCAGGAAAATAATTTGGCAATATTCTGTAAAACTAAAATACACTTACTATGTGACCTAACAACCCCAATCCTGGGATTTATCTCAGGGAGATGAAATCTTGTGTTCACACACACACACACACACACACACACAAAATTATGCGTGGATATTCATGGAAGGTTTATTTGTAATAGCCAAAAATTATAAATAGCCCTGTTGTTGTTCAGCTAGTACATGGTTTAACAAACCGTGGTGTATCTTTGCCACGAAATATTGCAAAGGAATGAACTATTGACATGCTCTATGGATTTCAATGTGCTGAGTGGAAATATCAGTCTCAAAAGGCTATATATTATACATTCCATTTATGTAAGGTTTGTGAGCCAACATGTGGACGGAGAACAGATTGGCTGTTAATGTAAAATAAACAGTCAGAGTTTAGCAACAGTGGGGTTGGTACAGACACAAAGAGTTAGTATAAAGGAGTTTCTCTGAGACGATGAAAGAGTTCTGTTTCTTCGTTGTGGCAGTGGTAAAACCAATCTATATGTGGTGTAGTATCATTGACTTACACACTGAGAGACAAGTGAGTGTATGTAAAAATTGTTAAGATATGACTAAAATCTGTAGCCTAACAGTATTATATCACTATCAATTGCCTGATTTTATGTTTGTGCTATAGTTACGTGAGATGTGACTATGGGAGGAAGTAGGGAGATAGGTAAACTGGACTTGCTGTACTATCTTTGCAAATTAGTGGTGAAGTTTTAGAATATAAGTGAGGTCCAGAGCCGAAGACCAAGAAAGAATTCTTCTGATGTCTCTGGTGCAAAAAGGTGACTTTATTAAAGCATGGGAATAGGACCCTTGGGCAGAAAGAGTTGGCTGACCTGGGTTGTGAGGGGGTGGCTGATTATATACTTAAGGCATTGGGGGAGGTAAGGAAAAGGGAGGTTTCAAAAGAACTTTCATATGCTAAAGAGGACTTACAAGATACCAAGGACTTGCCATTGTTAGGTTAAGGTTGTTTTTCCCACCAGCAAGGTAAAACATTAAGATAGTTGGGAGATTCCTGAAAGAATGTCACATGTATCCCACCCAGGACTGAGGGGTGGGGAGAGGATGCAGGGTGTCAGCTTTTGCTTTGTCCTCAGCTAGCTTTCTGTTCCCTCATCATTTGTGTGTATTTATGATCATTTCAAAATTAAAAATACCCTCCAGTTTCTTGGATTTTGTTTTTTAATAAACCAGAATTTGAAACTTCATATTAGTTCTGTTATAATCTCATTGGCCGCCTGTGCGTGGCCAGGCCCAACCACATGGCCTTTGCCCTTAAAAGCTAGTCTGTAAGGCAGAGAGAGGTCGCCTCTTTGCAAGAGACAGCCCTGGCCAGTCAGTTTGATTCTTGATGCTTGGCGTGAGATAAAGCTTTGCTTGACATTCACTTTGTATCAGTCTCACTCTTTTGACCATGGACCCAAGATTGGGGGCTTGTCTGCGATCAAACGATGAGAACTGAGCCAGCATCAGAATTTCTGGGAAAAGCCTCCAGAGGTAAGATCTCCAGATTTTATTCTGTGAGATCAGGTCTATCTGTCTGGTTGCGGAGCTCCAGGGTATGGCCCACCAGGGAGAACTTGGATGCAGCCATGCTCCCCAGGGCTGGAGTGGTTGCAGGGATGCCCCATCCCTCTTCTGGTAGATTGTCTTGGGGGTTTGAGACCCCTAGGCGGTCAAGGGGCCAAGAAAACCCCCACCAGTGGTAGGTTCTGGGTAAGGGCCGCTGAGTCTGCAGTTGTTTTTGTCTTGTCTTTTTGTTGCCTATTGTGGTTGCTCATTCCTAGGGGACCAAGAAAATCCCCACTGGCGAGTGTCTCTAGGGGGCAAAGAAAACCTCCAACAGTAGCAGACTCTGGGTGAGGACCGCTGGGTCTGCTTTTGTCTCTGTCTTGGCTTTTTGTTGCCTGTTGTGTTGTTTGCTATGTTTGAAGAAATGGGGCAACTGGAGAGCACAGGACCTGTAACACCCCTAAGTCTTGTTCTCCAGCATTTCAAGGATTTTCAAGGTAAAGCCACCCAGTCGGGTGACAAGGTTAACCCAAGAAAACTAAAAACACTCTACCAATTAGAGTGGCCCACTTTCTCCATAGGGTGGCCACTGGAAGGAACGTTTGCCTTGGCTCAAATCTACTCTACCCAGAGTAAAGTCTTCGATCTCCATCGAGACCAAATACTGTACATCATGGCCTGGCAGTATCTGGTGGAAGAGCCACCGACGTGGCTCAAGTCTCACCTTCCACCTACTAACAAAACCATTTCTCTCCCACTAAGGCAGGTCAGGTCACCAAAGCCAGAACAGAAAGACACGGGGAACGGGGAAAGACCATCCTGCCTCTGTCAGATGTGGAGGATGTGGAATTTCCCCCTCCTTATCTGTCCCCTAAACCTGACTCTTCGTCCTGAGATGCCCTTACCAGTCCACCTCATACATGGTTGGGGTCCACCTATGGGACCACCAAGCAGAAAGACCACCCAGATCCTTCCCCTTTTTTCTATCCCCCTCAGCCACCCTCTGCCTCACCAGTTCCATTGGCGTCAACACTGCCTCTCCGTGAGGTTACTCTACCGGATGGAAGAGGGCACCCCCACTTAACCTATAGTCCTTTCTCCTCTTCTGATATCTATAACTGGAAGGCCCAACATAAATCCTTCTCTGTCCACCCTCAGGATTTAATTAGTCTCTTGGAAACTGTCTTTCTTACCCACCAGCCCACCTGGATGGATATTCAGCACCTCCTTATGGCCCTCTTTAATGGGGAAGAGAGGGATCACATTATGCGAGAGACCCATAAGGTGATAAGTGAGAAGCTTGGCTGGGACCTCGATCCCCCACAAATGGAGGACTACTGCCCAAGGGAACCCCCTGACTGGGATCCAAACTCCGATGAAGGTAGGAGAGCTTACGTTTCTACCGCCAGGCTCTATTGGGAGGCCTCCATGCAGCTGCAAGGAGGCCCATAAATTTATCTAAAATTAGTGCGGTGACTCAAGGTAAGAATGAGTCTCCAGGAGCTTTCCTAGAAAGGCTTATTGAAGCCAATAAAATGTATAGCCCAATTGACCCTGAGGCACCCAAAAATCAGAGGGCCTTAAATCTTGCTTTGCCAGTCAGTCAGCCCCAGATATAAGGAGGAAACATCAGAAAATTGAAGGATTTGAAGGGAAGAATCTGGTTGAGTTAGTGGGAATAGCAGAAAAGGTGTTTAACAGGGATGCACAAGAAGATGAAATACAGACCCAAAAAAATAGTTAAGGTTTTGACATTACATGAGATGGGAAGGAGATGGGGGGAAGAAGACAATGGAAAAGAAAAAGGCAGGTAGGGGATGGCCAGTGGAAAGAAATCGTGTGGAAAGCCTTAGATTCAGATCAGTGTGCTTGCTGGAAGGAAAAAGGACATTGGGCCAAAGAGTGCCCCAAGAAGAGGATGGCAATGCTGGCCACCAAAGACTGAAGGGGCCGTGGTTCAGAGCCCCTCCCTGAACCTCGGGTCAAAATTGAGGTGGAGGGGAAATCAATTCATTTTTTGGTGGACACAGGAGCCCAATTTTCATCATTACTTAAACCTATGGGAAAACTATCTGGAGAGGAAGTCTGGGTACAAGGAGCAAATGGCACAGAGAGACATAAATGGACAACAGAAAGGACTTTAAATTTGACCTCAGGAGTAGTCAAACATCGATTTTTGGTCCTCCCTAATGCCCCGTATAACTTGATGGGAAGAGATCTCCTCCACAAATTTCAAGCTGGCATTCAGTTCTCGGAAGGAGATATGACTGTAACCTTGAGACAACCTACTGTGCAGGTGCTTATGGCAGCAGTAGATGAGTACCTCCTTTACGAGCCAGTCTCAAAACCAGAGGAGGCAAAGGTGGGGGTGGGGAGCCTTCTCCAAACCCTACAGGTTGAGTTTCCCAAGGTCTGGGCAGAAGGGAAGCCCCCTGGCTTGGCCAAGGGACAGCCTCCAGTGGTGGTACAGTTAAAAGTGATGGCTATGGCTGTTCGCATTTGGCAGTACTCCCTCCCCTGGGAAGCAAAGGAAGGGATCAGAAAACACATTAACTACCTCCAAGGAGATGGGATCCTAGTTCCTTGCAAGTCTTCATGGAACACACCTTTGCTGCCCATCAAAAAGGCCAAAACTGGGGAGTACTGACCCGTTCAGGACTTGCGGGAAGTTAATAAACGGGTTGAAGATATCCACCCAACACTGCCTAACCCCTATACCCCACTCTCCCTCCTGGACCCCAAAAGAACTGTGTATACCATCTTAGATCTCAAGGATGCATTTTTCTGCATCTTTAGCAAGGGAATCTCAGCCTCTTTTTGCTTTTGAGTGGTCCAACCGACAGGAAGGATTCCAAGGCCAGCTCCAAGACTTCTGCAAGGGTTCAAGAATTCACCCACCATCTTCGATGAGGCCCTACACGAGGATTTATGTGAGTACAGAACCTCCAACCTGGGAGTCACTCTGTTACAATATATTGATGACTTGCTAATAGCCACTGAGGACTAGGAGTCATGCTTGCAGGGGACGAAAGCTCTCTTACAGACTCTGCAGGAAAAAGGGTATTGGGTGTCAGCAAAGAAAGCATAGCTTTGTCAGCGCCACGCCACTTATTTAGGCTTTGATCTCCATGAGGGAGTGTGTTCGCTGTCTGAGTCCAGGAAACAGGTGATTACCCGATACCCCTGCCCCACCACGCCCCAACAAGTGAGTGAGTTTCTTGGGACAGTGGGCTACTGCAGGATGTGGATACCGTGGTTCACGGAGATTGCACGACCTCTCTATGAACTGACTGAGAGAGGACTCACTATGGTAAAGTGGACTGCTGAGGCAGAAGGAGCATTTCAGGAATTACAAACAGGCTTACTGAGTGCCCCAGCATTGGCCATCCCAGATGTTACTAAGCCCTTCCACTTGTATGTGGATGAAAAGGCAGGGGTCGCCAAGGGAGTCTTGACTCAGACTCTGGGGCCTTGGCAGAGGCCAGTAGCCTATCTTAGCAAGAAACTAGATCCAGTTGCAGCTGGGTTCCCCCCTTGCCTCCGCAGAATTGCTGCCACGGCCCTCCTGGTCAAGGATGCAAGTAAATTGACTTTGGGTCAAAATCTCATCTTGACCACCACTCACGCTATTGAGGGCCTTCTCTGGACTCCACCAGACCAGTGGATGACGAATGCCTGAGTGTCAGGGTATCAGGCCCTCCTCCTCAACAAACCAAAAGTGAATTTCCGGCCCTCGGCGGTGCTAAATCCAGCCACGTTGCTGCCAGAGGAGCTGGCTGACCACCCACACGACTGTGGGGAGGTCCTAACCCAGGTCACAGGAATAAGGCCAGATCTCAGAGACACTCCCTTCCGGATGCAGAGATGACTCTGTTCACAGATGGGAGCAGCTACATGGTCAATGGAAAGAGGTATGCGGGGGCTGCGGGGTTTCTCCTGAACAAGAATTCTGGACGGCAGCCCTGCCACACGGAAACTTGGTTCAAAAGGCGGAGCTGATTGCACTTGCCAAGGCACTGCAGATGGCCAAGGCTAAAACCGCCAATGTCTATACGGACAGCAGGTACGCATTTGCTACTCTCCATATGCATGGGACTATTTATAAAGAAAAGGGCCTATTAACAGCAGAAGGAAAAGTAATTAAAAACAGAGGAGAAATATTGGCTCTCCTCTAGGCTATTTGGGACCCAAAAGAGGTGGCCGTTATACATTGCCCGGGGCAGCAAAAGGGGACTGATCTGATTTCTAAAGGAAACCAATCAGCAGATCATGCCGCAAAGCAAGCAGCCCAAAAGACAGTGCAAGAGCTGGTTACACTCCAGGCTCCAGCCCTACCAGAAAAACCAGACTATTCAGAGGAAGATTTAAAGTATTTACAAAAATGGGTTAAACTGGACTATGAAGGGGACTGGGCTAAGACTAGAACAGGAAAGTTAATTCTTCCTTGAAGACTAGGAAGAAAATTAGTAATCCAAATACATCAGGGCACTTATCTGGGGACACGCGAGCTTAAGGAGCTTATGGGCAAGCAGTTCCAAGTTTCTAAATTAGGGCGTATGGCTCAGGATGTGGTTGATAGATGTGCTCACTGTCAGACGGTAAATGTGGGAAGAACTAGAATGGGAAGAGGAAAGAGAGAAAGAGGTAAGGAGCCAGGAATTTATTGGGAAATGGATTTTACAGAGATGAAACCAGGAAAATATGGACACAAGTATATGTTAGTTTTTGTGGATACATTTTCAGGCTGGGTAGAGGTTTTCTCCTCCAAACATGAGACAGCAGGGGTGGTAGCCAAAAAGCTACTAGAAGAAATAATCCCTAGGTTTGGGTTGCCCCTTGTGATTGGGTCAGACAACAGCCCTGCATTTGTGAGTTCAGTCTCACAGGCACTGGCCAAGGCCATGGGCACTAATTGGAAACTACATTGTGCCTACCGGCCCCAGAGTTCCGGGTAAGTAGAGAGAATGAACCAGACTCTTAAAGAGACCTTGACAAAGCTAATTCTGGAGACGGCAGTGGATGGGTGGATCTCCTTCCCTTCGCTTTCCTCAGGACACAATGTACACCCTACTTAAACAAGGTGACCCCATTTAAAATAATGTTTGAAAGACCCGCCCCCCACTCGCTCTGCCCTTGGCTACAGGAGGTTGCCCTAGCAGAAATGACTGATCAGTCTGTAATCCAGTCACTGCAGGCATTACAGTCTGTCTTAAAAAGAACCCATACAGGGATCCGAACTGCCCACACTGAGACAGAGACGGAGGTGGAACCACATCCTTACCAACCTGGAGACTTGGTTTGGATATGCCACCACCAAGTGGGAAACTTGGAGCCTTGCTGGAAGGGACCATTTACTGTCATCCTGACCACTCCCATAGCAATAAAAGTGAAGACATCAGGGCCTGGATTAACGCGGGTCACGTCAAACGAGCCAAGGATGAGGACGCCCCCCAGAGATGGATGCCGCTGCCGATGGACCCCGCTGATTGTGAACTAAAGCTAAGACTCAAAAAACAATGAGTTCATTGAGTTCATTGTTGCTCCTATTGTTAAGGTAAAGGTGGGAGGTATAGATAATTGCAAGATAGAGGAAGGCTTGACATACTATTCCTAGAAGAAAGCGGGCTCTGTGTAACTCTAGGACAGAAATGCTTTTTCTGGATAAGTCACTCTGGAGTCATTAAAACAGTCTGGCAGCCGTTAAAAGGGGGGCATAGAACTGGCTAAAAGTCAAGGATTTGACTAATCTTCTAAGAAAAGGGGGGAATGTAAGGGCCTATTTAGCCAGAGCGATGCCATCCGGTTAAACAGTGACCTTGTTGTTTATATAGTAAAACTTAAACTGTCCCTGTCCCCCCTTTCCCCCAGGGGACTTACTTAAAACAAGTCCTGGAAACTAGTCCCAAGTAACAAAGCCCAAATACAAGGGTGGATCAGGCCAGGTGGAGGTATTCAATCAGTGGGGGAACATACTGTCTCCCTAGCTACCAAGGAGTATGGGCCCCGCCCTTTGAGTACCTTTTGGGCGCCAATTCTGACCAAGGTGATAGGCTAGTTCAAACATCTACTATTGGGTAAATTGTAATTCAATTGGTCACTTATGCGTGACCTAGCAGAACTATGCAGCTTTCTCTGTGTCACAATCTCATTGGCCACTTGTGCGTGGCCAGGCCCAACCACATGGCCTTTTCCCTTAAAAGCTAGTCTGTAAGGCAGAGAGAGGTCGCCTCTTTGCAAGAGACCGCCCTGGCCAGTCAGTTTGATTCTCGATGCTTGGTGTGAAATAAAGCTTTGCTTGACATTCACTTTGTATCAGTCTCGCTCCTTTGACCATGGACCCAACAAGTTCATCACAAGGCCATGGAGTTTCCTCAGATGTTACCCTCCAATTTTAACGTTCCAGACATACACATATGTAACTAACCAAGGATATCTTATCAATGAACTTTTGTCTCCCTCTAGCATTGCATATTCTATATTCTTCTCTTTCCATATCCACAGGTGGCTAACTCTTACAGTACAGACAAATATAATCTATTCTGGAAAGTTCTCTTAGTCTTACTGTAAATGGTATTGTATTCTAAATCTACTATAAAGACTTCTCCCCACATCCGTACAGATACCTGTGTATGAATCTCTACTATGAAGCTTGTTTTGTTATTACAGAGTATATGTTCCAGCCAGGATTAGGGTATAATTTATAAGTAAGAACTGCTCTTGATATTTCCATCTTCTCAAATGATACATAGAATATAGTGGTCCATATATGTAGGTTGATAATGACGGATTAAATGAATGAACAAACAAAATATTTTGGAGGGACATTATGATCTAGATGTTGACTGTTTAATTATCTGGTTTAAAAGATAGGTTTAGGGTCACCTGGGTGGATTAGTCAGTTAAACCTTTGCCTTCTGCTCAGGCCATGATCTCAAGGTCCTGGGATTGAGCCCCACCTGGGGCTCTCTAGTCAGCAGAGAGCCTGCTTCTTCCTCTCCCTCTGCCTTTCACTCCCCCTGCTTGTAATCTCTCTCTTTCTCTCTCTCTCTCTGTGTCAAATAAATAAATTTAAAAACTCCAAAAAAAAGATAGGTTCAATTTTTCAAATATTTTAACACAATATTGACTTTTAGATCTTTATTGTTATTATCTACTGTGAAATCCTGCAGACACTGATTTATTTGGTGAATCAAATTATTAAATATTGAACTCTTAGGAAATATTTTTATGAATATTTTAAACATAATTCTTATACCACATATATCATTTGACTTTTACAGTTCCTTAAATTATACATATAAATAAATGTTCTATGAAATTGTTTTGGGGAACTTCTAAATCTGAGAACACTTATTTTACTCTCTAGTGAAAATGTATCTCAAGAGTTTAATTCTGAAGATCATGTGTGCTGTGATATATCATCTATTACAATATACACATATATTTTCTGTTTTTATGCATTTCTTACTTTGCAACTCAACTTAACTCATCTTAACTTTCAACTCAAAAACACAACTTGCTTCTAGTTACTGTGAATTTTATCTATGTCTTTCTATTGGAAATTTTACATTTAAATTTGTGCACTATAAGTGGAAAATTCAGTTAGAAGCTTTATTTTTATTTTTTATTCCAATATCTTCCCTTGAAGTTAAAAGAAGTAAAAACTTTTTTTTCTGGAAATGTTTATATAGCAAGATGTTCTTTTTGTATTACTTGTCGAAATTTCACATTCCAGTAGTTTAATAGAACAGCTAATTTGTTTCTAATTATGCAAATTCCTTTTTACATACTGTAGTTTTGATGTACAGGTACAGCAAATTGTAACACATGAGTTTTTTTTTTTTTTTTAATTGAACAGATGCTAAGATTACAAAACTTCCTAATAGTAAAATACTTGGAGAAAACAGGGACTATGCAAATAGAGTCTACAACAAAGGCTGTTGAAAGCTGGAAAGCCTAAGCATACCAAAATGTCTAAGCACATAAGAAGATAAAGGTTGGTCTATTCCCAGATATCCTTGTATATATTGTATATATGAGAATATCTTTATGTATACATAATTGTAAGTGAATAGTAAGTAAACAAATATAGCAACTATTCTATAAGGATTTGGGAATGACAGAAGCTGTTTAGGGGAGAATTAATTTTAAGAAAGTGAAAGGAAACTTCATGACATTATATATCTACTTGCTGATAGAAACAGCTTTTATTTATTTTTTAAAAATTTTCCCATGTTCAGATGGCAATGCCATTTGGATATAGTGAATACTTGGTGGATAATAAAAAAATAATAATAATGATAACAGTAAAGTTTAATCCAGGACCATATTGCAACTAAATAAAGAAATGATCTCTGCTCTCAATACTCACTGCTCACATATGTGCAGGTGATGGACTTGAGGTCTGCCTGCCTTCATTACATTTTGGAGACCATGTTATCGAACTAGACTTTACCAGCACTTGGAAATCCTTTTAAGTTTTCTACAGAGGTTTATTCTCTATTCCTCACACTAACTCTTTCCCTCCTTTCACAATCCCATTAAATGCAGTTTAATCCTCTCACTCTCAGATGACCTTCCTTCTCATTTCAGAGAGAAAATAAAATGCATTAGATAGGAACTGGATCAACTTCCTCAAAAAGGCAAAACACACACACACACACACACACACACACACACACAGACACACACACACACACACACACACACACACACACGAAAGAAAGAAAGAAAGAAAAGGAAAAAAAAAGAAAACAACAAAAGAAAGAAAAGGAAAAAATACATATATGGATAAAAGTTTCTCCTGCAACTAAAATCTGATTTCTTTATCTCTGCCCTGATTCAATGCTCTTCTGTCTTCCCAGGGATTTCTTTAATAGCATACTCTTATCTTTATTCACTTCCTCTTTTCTGGATCTTTTTATATGTATTTGAAAATATTCAGGTTGTTTCACTGACGAAAAAAGTAAATAACTGTCCCTCTTACATAACTACCTACATTGTCCAGGTCCATCTGGGAAGCTGTCAAATCCCTTTGTTCATTTTAGAGCCACCTTGCTGCATGGTACCATTTACCACACTGGTCATGTGCACTACTTTTCCTTTGCTTTAGGTGAGAACACACCCACACCACTTACTTTTCTTCTTACATCTCTGACCACTCTTGTAGAAACATTTTTTTTAAAACCCTTTTTCCTGGGGCACCTGGGTGGTGCAGTTGATTAAGTTGGTATCAGGTCACGATTTAAGGGTGGTGAGATAGAACCCTCTGTGGGCTTCCATGCTCAGCATAGAGTCTGCTTAAGACTCTCTCTCCCTCTTCCTCTACCCCTCCTCCTTCCCCACTGTCTTTAAAATAAATAAATAAATCTTTAAAAAAAACAAAAACTTTTCTTTACCAAACTTTGGTTTGTGTGTGTGTTTAAGATTTTATTTATTTATGTATTTATTTATTTATTCATTTTTAAATTTATCAGAGAGCACAAATAGAGGGAGCAGCAGGCAGAGGGAGAGGCATACTGCCCACTGAGCAGGGAGCCCGATACTGGGCTCGATTCCAAGACCCTGGGATCATGACCTGAGTCTAAGGCAGACAGTTAACCAACTGAGCCACCGAGGTGTTCCTCCTTCCTAAATTTTGTTTTTCTGAAATGTCTCTTCTAAGTCTTCATCTTAGTACTACAAATTTTCCCTGGGCTGTCACATTGATTTTCATGACTTTGGTTTTCATCCATTTTTTAACTTCTCCAAAATGTACCTTTGTATAACAGCTTCTCCTAGATTTGGGAATGGGATTTTCAACAAGGCATTAGATATGACTCTTTGGATATTAGGAAAGAACCTCAAACTCATCATGTTCATAGCTGAAATCTGGAGTTTCTCTCCCTGGAGCCATTGTCCTATGCCTCTGGCCAATACTAACATTAATACTAATACTAACACTAATACTAATAATATTTAAAGTAACTTATTTAGGAAAAAAATGCAATATTTGATCAACTTAATGTTCAGTCTTCTCTAGTATTCTCTGAATTTAAATAGATTCCTTCAATTATTATTATTTTTTAAATTATTTTGGTTAAAATGAAAGAAACTTTCATTAGATCTGTTGTGAAAATATATCATATTTTTTTCTTGATTTAGTAGAGCTCATCTTTGGTCAGCTATTTGGTTTTCTTTTTTCAATCTTACACCAAGAAATGAATACTTCAAATAGTTTTCTTAAGAAACTTAAAAAGTATCTTAAAAAAGAAACTTAAAAAGTAGTATAAATCATGCTATTTTTATTTATAATCCCATTAATTATTGATATGTCAGCAAATCTATTTTTTAATTCTGATCCTGCATTATTGATACACATGAAACCTGCATGTAAATATGAACTAAACAAATAAAAATTCATATCCCTGACTCCACCCTTATAGAATTATGGCAATCTTGTTTTTAATCTGTGAAATGCCCATTTCTTTTGCCTGATTTCCTGTTTGGTTATTTATATTATTTACACGTTGATTTGTTACATTCATTCTGAACACTAAACTTTTATGTACTGAAAGTTTTCTCCACTATCTGAAAGTGGAGCATTCTTATGAAATCTTTTGTAAGCTGAAATGGTATAAAGTGAAAAAACAATTACTCTAAATTTATATAGAGAAATTTTTGAATGTTCCCAGAGCCAAAACTACCCTGTTAGGCTTTTCTGATCCTTTAGGATGCATCTTGCTAACAGATGCACAAAATAAATCAAGATAAAGCACAGATGCTCACAGACACCATTCAAAGCTCTGGTGGCTTGATGCTGAGATGCTGAGTGTAGTTCCCAGGGAAGGCGCTTGGCGGCGCCATTCTCATTACTTGGGTTAGGTACCACCTCTATAATGCTTCACTGCAGAACAAACTCTGAATGTTATTTTTGGTTTTTGACTTTTATCCTTAAAGTGAAAATCCTTTTTGTATTTCTTTCAGATAGCAGGGGAAGTTGCACTAAATTAGGGTTTTGTTTGTTTGTTTTAAGTAGTTTACACACCAGGTAGAGCCCAAGGCAAGACTTGAACTCACCACTCTGAGATCAAGAACTGAGCTGAGATCAAGAGTTGGATGCTTATGGGGTGCCTGAATGGCTCAGTCCTTAGTCCCCTGTCTTTGGCTCAGGTCATGATCCCAGGGTCCTGGGATTGAGCCCTGCATTATGCTCTCTGCTGAGTGGGAAGCCTGCTTCCCCTCTGCCACTCCCAGTCTTCCTGCTGTGTTCCCTCTTTTGCTATCTCTCCCTGTCAAATAAATAAAATCTTTAAAAAAAAAAAAAAAGGGAGAGAGAGTTGGATGCTTAACCAGCTGTGCCACCCAGGTGCCCCTAAAGTAGGTCTTTTGTAAAGGTCAAGTAATATAATGTGACCTTTAGAAAAGTGAGGGATACATCTATTTTCATATTTTCCCAGTTTTTTACTTGTCTTTTAATTTTAAAAAAGATATTTGTAATACACATTTACAAGTGAAGTATAACTCCATATTTAAGGATAATTTTACCCTACCTTTGTTCATTTTTTCAGAAGAATTTGGAAATCTCTGAGCAGTAATCAATGATATTTTTCATTTCACCTCCCTCTCTTCCTTCAGTTTGACATTCTGATCAATAGAAAAGTATCCATTATAGTTCTTTTATACTTGTAGGAAACCACTGCTTCTCAAACAAATAAATACACCTGCCTCTTTAAATATGTTATTCTTTAATGATACATATTTATTTTAATATTAAGAATTGATGATTCAGTAAAGGTATACATTGCAGACAAAAGAAATTGCCATCATACTATCTCTGACCCATATGGAAACACAAGTCTTATCCACAATAACCTTCCACTATAACTTATCACAATGCTTTGTTTTACATGTGTTTTGTTCTATATAATTACTTTTGCTACCCCAGTAAGAGTCATACCTACCAATATGGTTTGTAGTGTAATATTATATACATGAGTTTAAGAAATTGCATTTTTATTAAAATTTTCTTTGTGTGATCAGAACTTTATTATTTTATCTCCAAATGCATATTACCTCTCACTTGTACTTGATTCTTGCTTGTTATATAAAAACATCATCAAAACACTTTGATATGCATAGATGAATGGATATTATATATCAAAACCATGTTGCTGGCACCACCTCAAATATCTGTTTTCACATATAAATAATTATAGGATTTTAGTACAAAGAAAAGTTAAAACAAATATACCATACATCTGTTCTGATGTGTCAAATATAGGCTTTTTTTCAAAATTCAAAATATATACAAGGCATACATTTTTTAAATGTTCTGATACTAAAATGTGATATTCGTATCCTCTTTAAGATATTTATAAATAAAAAAACAGAGGGTTAGCTTAAATCTCTATACTACAAAACATCTGGTGCATTCCTGTTGAAGTCAGTATCACAGCAACAATACCCCTTACTACTATTACTATTCATTATTGTTCTACTATTCATTTATTGCAAATGCAATAAAATAAGAAAAATAAATGAGGTTAATAAGGTAGTAATGAAAATGCTTATTATTTACATATTATATGAGATATCATCATCTAAAAAGTCCCAACAGAGTTAACTAACTACTAATCTTATATAATTTAAAAAAATCTATAAAGTGGCAAGTTAAAAAGTCAATACAAATAATATACAAAAAGTAAGAAAAAATATATGAATAAAAATGAAAAATTTTGTTGACTGTCATAAAAAGAAGTTTGAGTAAATATAAAGTCTTAACTTTGTCAATTATTTCCACATTTTACTAAGTTATCCATAAATCAAATTCAACCCAAATGTAATTATATAACTTGTGGAATTCTATACATTGATTCTAAAATTAATATTGCAGATTAAGAGATTAAGAATAGCCAAGAAAATCTTGAAGAAGATGCAAATTTTTGGTATGAAATTAGTCATATTTTAATATATCTCTAGGAAATACATTTTTTTTACTTCAGCATTGCTTTTTTTTATACTTTTCATCATTTACTTCTATTTCTGTTATTTATCATATTTTTTACTGATCTATAGAAGTTCCCCATATGTTATTAATAAGATATTTTGTTTATTGTACATAGAAAATGAATGTATCTTTCCACTCTTACTTGTCACTTAACTTAGTTTAAAATGTCTTTTCTCAGACAGATGGCTTTAATTTTCCTTCAAGGCTTTTGAAGGAATTTTGCATTTTGCTTGGGAAAGACTTCTGTACTCCATGATTATGTTATATGGTATTTGTTTTGTTTTCTTTTGCTTGGAAAATTATTAAGATTTTGGCTTAATACAAGGTCCAATCATGCAACTATTATACAGGTCTTGGAAAATAAGTGAATTTTTTTAATATTACATAGATTTATTGATTAATGTCGCCTATTGATTTTGTTAAAAAAATCATTACATGATTTTTCTTTGTAATTCTATGATCATAACTGTTCAGTATACAAAATTTTAATGACTAAAACATCTTTGTAATATGCATCACAACAGTATCATAAAATGTCATAGTAAGAACTCTACATTTATCCAGTCTTTTTTTACATTTATTCAATCTTAACTAGAATTTATTTTCTTCCCATTGCATCTTAAACTTGTTGCCATTCTTTCTTTAGTTCATTTTTATGTTGCTAAATAAGATTATTAGTATTATTCAGATATCATGATTAAATTGATTAGTTTCCTATTTTTGCATATTTAAAAAGGCATTTATTTTTTATTTTTTTTTAAAGATTTTATTTATTTATTTGACAGACAGAGATCACAAGTAGGCAGAGAGACAGGCAGAGAGAGAGAAGAGGAAGCAGGCTCCCTGCAGAGCAGAGAGCCCGATGTGGGGCTCGATCCCAGGACCCTGGGATCATGACCTGAGCCGAAGTCAGAGGCTTAACCCACTGAGCCACCCAGGCGCCCCTAAAAAGGCATTTATTATTCATTTGTTTTTATTGAGATGTAACTGAAATACAGTAAAACACAAATCTTAAGTATACAGTTCAATGAGTTTTACAAATGCATATACCTATGTGACTGACAGCCTTATAGACATTTATATCACCTCAGAAATGTCCCTCAAACCCCCTTCTCCCCAATTTTCCCATCATCACAAAGTGACCACTGTACTGGTGATTTTCATCACAGATTAATTTAACTAGTCTATAGCTTCATATGTACTCCTTTCTATCTTTTTCCATCGAACATGTTTTTGAGATTAATCATGTTGTTACATTTAGTATTTTGTATTTATTGATGGAAATGCTCCACTTTAAAAATATACCACAACTTGTCAATTTGGTCTCCAAATTGATCAATATTTGAATTTTTCTAATGTACCATTTTTATTTATTAATCTATCTGTTGATTTATTACAGGATAAATTTCCAATTTGCTGCTTTACATATTTCTGATGAGGAAAGCATGATTGGTCAGATAGCTTTTCGGGCAGTAGTTTAATTAGCATAATGTTTATCCCATTGGGTTAATTCTGCAACTTGTCTTGCTTGTTGCAGTTGTTATTGTTGTTATTGTCTTTACACTTGAAATTTGAGAAAAGTGTTCAATTGCTTAGAAATCTTTTTAAATTTAGATTGGACTTTGGGTTTCTTTGTTTGGTTCCTCATTCCCATCTCCCCTAACTTCTTAGTATTTTCCAGAAATACTTTTAACTTCCCACCTTCACTCATGGCTGCAACCCAATATTCACATGGATTGTTCTTGATCTTTCTGTCAATGGGGTTTTGGGTGTGAGAGCAAAGATAAAATGATTTATTCGGTTTGCTCTTTTTAAGCAACAAACTAACCCCTCATTGCATACTCCTTGTCATTTTATATTGCAATTTCCTATGAACTTGTCCTACCTTTCATTATCCAATGAGCTCAATGAGAATCATGTTTATCTTTAAAAACAAAAACAAGAACAAAAACTTTATGGGTACCTGGGTGACACAGTCGGTTCAGCACAGATTTTTGGTTTTGGCTCAGGTCATGATCTCAGGATCCTGGGATCAAGCACTGTCATACATATTTAATAGATTCAATTTGATGAGTTTTGAGAGAAACATATACCTTGAAACCATCACCACAATCTATGCCATGGTATATCTTTCACATCCAAAAGTTTCATCCCACTTTCTTTATTATAATAGTCATTTCTTGTGATAAGAACTTTTAACATAAGAGCTACCCTTTTAGCATGTTTGTCACAGTTGCCATCAAATCCCCTGAATTTAATACCATCTTGGTGCTTAATCAGTGCTCAACAAATACTTGTGTAATGAATAAAAGAGAACATATATAAAACATTAAAATATAAACATAGGTTATGAATGTGTAGTATAAATACAGCTGATTATAAAAATTATTATATTCATCTTGCTTTCAAAATACTACTAAGAACACATTTTATTTACAATGAAAAAAGAAGTGATCACTTAAGGATTGGTAAGAGATCATTGCAATACATAGAACACGGTATAAGCATTTATGAAGAGAAATTAGAAAAACAGTTAAAAACAACCATGTCAGAAGAGTAGGACCTTGGATGATTGCACATTCTTAGTAAATTATAACTTTCCAATAATAATCCTGCTCTAATTTCATAGTATGAATAATATATTTTATAGCAGCATTATCAACAATAGTCAAATTATGGAAAGAGCCCAAAATGATGTCCATTGACTGGTGAATGGATAAAAAAGAGGTGGTATACACACACACACACACACACATACACACACACACATGCATGCATGCACTCATGCACACACACATATATATGTATATATATACACAATTTGATGAGTTTGGAGTTAAACATATACCTTGAAACCATCATATATATGTATATATGTATACACACACACACACACATATACATACATATATGTCATATATATATAATTATACACCATCATCAAATATATATACATATTCCATTGTATCTACTATATATATAATGGATTCTATATATGCATGTGTATATGTATATATGTGTGTCTGTGTGTTTGTGTATAGGAAATCCATATATAATGGCTACAATGGAATATTATTCAGTCATGAAAAAGATGAAACCTTGCCATTTGCGATGTTGATGGAGTTAGAGCATATCATGCTAAGCAAAATAAATCAAAGACAAATACTATATAATTTCATGCATATGTGGAATTTAAGAAACAAAACAGATGAACATAGAGGAAGGAAATAAAAAAAGAGAAAGGGACACAAACCATTAGTAACTCTTCACTATAATGAACAAACTGAAGGTAGCTTCAGTGAAGGTGGGTGGGGGAATGGGCTAAATGAGTGGTGGGTATTAGAAGGACACTTGTTTTGATGAGCACTAGGTATTACACATAAGTGATGAATCACTGAATTCTACTCCTGAAACTAATATTATACTATATTACACTAACTAACTAGAATTTAAATAAAAATTTGAAACAAATAAAAGAAAAAAGAATAATAAAGATGATAGGAGAAAAATCTCAGTTTTTTTTTTACAGAATTTTCCATCCTTTAACAGAAAATAACATTTTGGGAGCTTTATGCTTCAAGGGAAAATCTGGAAACATTCAGATGACATTATCTTTGTACATTTGTCAACTTAGAAATTTACATTTTTATAGTTGTCTCCTTGCTATTTCCACCCCCAGGATGATGTTATAAAGGGTGTATCTACGATGATCATGTGGCAAGACCATTTCGTGTTATGTAAAAGCCTAATTTGTTGATTAAAAAAAATTATTTACTATACTATACTATACTTTTTTTTGTATCAGGATTTTGATTGTTCAGTAACTACTAAAAAGGTCATCAAATGTGGAGTAGAGAACAGTTAGGGCCAATAAGCCAACAAGTGCAAAAGAATGGCTAAGAGAAACACTTATATACATTTTTGGTTATGGAAATGGATACTGATGTATAGTAGTAAACTTCTTATTATAGTAACTATGGGATACAGATTATATGTATGTACACTTGGTAGCATGTAGGGATCATATATACATATTTTTATTTTATATATATATTATATATTATACATATAATATGTGTACACAGAGTAGGGTTTATATACATACACTATACTTAGATGGTCTTCATGATATATTTACACAAATAAATAAACAAGTAAAACATTATTCTTCTTTAACAATAATAGCCTGAATACATATCTTTGCAGTTCATTTCATTTAATTTGTGGTAAGAACAGAAATAAGATATTATAGTTGTCAGTAAAAATGCTAAGGCTTATTCCCTAAAATAAGTAATAGCCATTGTCTCTATGTTAACAATATACTTGTGTAAATTGTTCAACCAGACTTATAGAATAGACTACTTTAAAAGATATTAGTGGTAGCCAATCCTACCCTGGTCTAAGCATGAGAAACCCTCCAAAACTTTCTGACAAGTGATCATACTAAATCAGATTGAATAATTACAAACATTAGTAGAGTAACTGAAGTAATTGTTGCCATGTATAACATCACTCTGCCTAGTCATGAATTTCAGGGAAGAATCACATAATGCCTCCCATAGTGAAAATAATCTTACAATTGTCCATCAATAGCCATGCTTACACTGATTAATATCTTCTCTTCATATATATTTTTGTTTCAAATACTATTTTTGGCCTTAGTTTTATATATATATATATATATATATATATATATATATATA
>NW_019154142.1:12062436-12070753 GCF_002288905.1 Enhydra lutris kenyoni | reverse complement strand
TATATATATATATATATATATATATATATATATATATATATTTATCAACATGGAAATACCCTGTAAAACATAATTTTGGGACTTCATTTCAATAAATATTGTTGTGTCTGAGTAAACTTGGGGAAGATATCCACAAAATTATTTAATTGCATGACAAAATTAACTCCCAAAATTAAAATTCAAATGATGTCCAGTATATTTGTGCTATTATATTTATGGAACAGTTTGAATTTTGCATATACTTTATTGGATGAGACCATTGTCATTTCGTTAGTTTTTAAATTTTTTTTTAAAGATTTTATTTATTTATTTGACAGAGAGAGAGATCACAAGTAGGCAGAGTGGCTGGCAGAGGGAGAACAGGAAGCAGGCTCCCTGCAGAGCAGAGAGCCCAATGCAGGGCTCAATCCCAGGACCCTGAAATTGTGACCTGAGCCAAAGGCAGAGGCTTAACCCATTGAGCAATCCAGGTGCCCCTAGTTTTCAAATTCATTTAAACATTGTTTTTTCTATTTAAATATTATTACTTTATTTTCCCCTTATGTAGAAATTACTAAATTGCATAATTAAATCTGGCAATATATTTAATCATTATTTCTAATTTGATCTAAGTAACCAAGGTGTTTTAGATAATTTTTAGGCTCTCCAAATGTAGTGTTTTCCTTACACATATTGAAAATAGACTAAAATGTTCATGCATTTTTGTTACTAAAAGAAAAAGAAAAAACACTTGGTACTTGCTCTTTGTCAGGAAATATTCTAAAACCTTGACCTTTATGAATCCACTTAATCCTCTCAAGAAATGTATGAGATAGGTGTTATTGTTTTCACATTTTTTTAGATTTGAAATGGTGACAGGGAAGCTAAATGACTTGCCTTAGGTGGCATTACTGGTATAGTTTGGCCTGTAGAAGTTGGCTTCCCTTTGTAAGCTATAGTCACTTCATTATACTAAAGGGTTTTTACATTGATTCCTATGAAAAACAAGCAAGCCTGACATGACCATTGTATACTCTTTTCCCTTCTTTCCTTGTAATTGTTTTGAATTTGAAGGTAACATTTAATTAGCAAATTAGTTTGGTATTTTGTAATAAATGGACAGTTCTAAATTAATGATTCTGAAAAATAGAAAACTCCTTTAGATAAACATAGCCTATATATCATGAACTGTTCACTTACTATTTTTTTTCTCCAGTAGAGTTTGTTGCATGTAATTGCAAAATAATACCCTTCATCATCATAGCTCTGCCTGGCAGTTTTGGAGAGGATAATGTATTTCTGACAATGGAAACTCATAGGAGTAAAAGCACATTTTACTCTGGGAGTACCAAGTATGAAAGTTAAACACTTATAAACTACAATGGATCTGCATTGGATATATCAAAATCAAGAAGAGTGTTCTAACAATTAAATACTCAAGCCTGACTGAAGATTTTAGGAAATAGAGATAAAGTCATTGACTTCTTAATATTTTTTGCCTAGATTCTACCAGTTTTCTTTTTTTTTTTTTTAAGATTTTATTTATTTATTTGACAGATAGAGATCACAAGTAGGCAGAGAGGCAGGCGGGGTGTGGGGGGAAGCGGGCTCCCTGCTGAGCAGAGAGCCCAATGCAGGGCTTGATCCCAAGACCCTGGGATCATGACCTGAACTGAAGGTAGAGGCTTTAACCCACTAAGCCACCCAGGCACCCCAAGATTCTACTAGTTTTCTAATGGAATATATTTAGTTTTTTAGAATAAATATAATCATTTGAACTGAAGATTTAATATAGTTAAACATTATCTTGTTATTACTTTTAACCTCTATTACAGGGAAGAATCAATGATTATAGCCCTTGATGCTAACCAATTATGTAAACTGACTACTAGAACTATTTCAAATGGTTTTCATGGTAGACAACAAAACATTATTTAATACTCAATATTGTCAGGGTACCTGGGTGGCTCAGTTGGTTAAGCACCCAACTCTTTATTTTGGCTCAGGTCATGCTCTCATGGGTCATGAGATTGAGCCCTGTGTCCAGCTCAGAGGGCAGTCTACTTGAACATTCTTTCACTCTACCCCTTCCTCTACTCTCTGTCTCTCTAAATAAATATTTAAATAAATCTTTAAAAACTACTCTTCATGTTGTCTTTTGATGACAGGTTTTTAATTTTTTCAAAGTTTATCATTTTATTTTCTTTCATTTTTATTTCTGTCTTGAGAAATTTTTCCCTATGCACATGGTTGAGAATATAATCCCCATATATTTTCTTCTAGAAGATTTATATTTCTAGTTATATGCTTAATGTATGATATTTAAAACTAAATTTTTGTATCATGTGAGATAAGTGTTGAGATTCATTTATTTAAATATAGCCATCTAGTTCTAACACCAATCACTGAAAAAATTTTCTTCCTCCATTGGATTATTTCATGCATATTTGGGAAAATTGATTAGTTATAAAAGCATGGGTCTATTTTTTTTTTAAGATTTTATTTATTTATTTGACAGACAGAGATCACAAGTAGTCAGAGAGAGAGGAAGGGAAGCAGGCTCCTTGCCGAGCAGAGAGCCCTATGCGGGGCTCGATCCCAGGACCCTGGGACCATGACCCGAGCTGAAGGCAGAGTCTTTAACTCACTGAGCCACCCAGGTGCCCCGCATGAATCTATTTTTACACTCTATTTTGTTCTATTGTCCCATTCAAATATCTTTATATTTACATACCATACTGTCTTGATAATCGCTACCTTATTATTTTCCTTTTTTAAAAGATTTTATTTTATTTATTCGACAGGGAGAGACCCCAACCAGGGGGTGTGGGAGAGGGAGAAGAAGGCTTCCCCACCTGAGCAGGGAGACTGGCGTGAGGCTCTATCCCAGGACCCTGGATCATGACATGAGTAGAAGGCAGACGGTTTAACCAACTGAGCCATCCAGGCGATCCATAACTGTTACCTTACATTAAGTATTGAAGTCAGGTAGAGTCAGTCTTCTAACCATTGTTCTTCTGTTTCAAGACTCTTTCATGACACTTGGTTTTTCACATTTTCATGTATACTTTAAAAACATTTCCTTTAGGGGCACCTGGGTGGCTCAGTGGGTTAAAGTCTCTGCCTTCGGCTCAGGTCATGATCCCAGAGTCCTGGAATCGAGCCCCACATCAGGCTCTCTGCTCAGCAGGGATCCTGCTTCCTCCTCTCTCTCTGCCTGCTTCTCTGCCTACTTGTGATCTCCGTCTGTCAAATAAATAAATCTTTAAAAAAATAAAATAAAAACATTTCCTTTAAAAATGTCCTCAGAAACTTATTTTGAAATTGCTACTATTAACCTATACATAAATTTATAAAGAATTGTTGACAATATTCCATCCGCTAATCCATAGACATTGTATAGTTCAGCCATGTCTTGTAACTTTCAATAGAGATATTTCACGTTTTTTTAATTAATCTCCATTTTATTTTTGTCACTATCATAAATACATCACTATTGGTATACATAAACACAACTACTGTTAATATACTGAGATGCATGTAGTTTTCTATATTGATCTGTGACCTTGATAAATTCCCCTATTAGTTCTAGCAGTCTGTAGACTCTTTAGGATTTTCTACATGAGCAATCTTGCTTTTTGTGAACAAGACTTGTTTTCTTTGTTTGCAATCTTTGTGTCCTTTATTCCTTCTTCAGGACATATTGTATGGACAGGAGCTGTAGGTAAAATGGTGAATAGAAGTGGTGAGAGTGGACAGTCTTACCTGGTTCTTGATCTTAGAGGGAAAGAGTCTAATACTTCATGATTTATGTTTGATGTTAAATGTAAGTGTTTTGTATGTACCCCTTATTACATTTCAGAATCTTTTACATTTCTAGCTTGCTGATAATTTTTATCAAGTATGGATATTAAAAAGTTGTCAAATGCTTTTTACTGCTTCTATTCAGTTTTCCTCTTTGGCATATATATTAACTTTCATTGTTTTAATTTCAAATACTTTTTTTATGTTGATATCAACATAAATTAAGTTTGGTTAATGTTAAAACAATTATATACTCACAGAATAAACTCCACTTGGTTATACTGTAATATCCTTTTTATATATTGTCAGATTTGTTTTGCTAAAATTTGTTCAAAATTTTATCTATAGTCACAGGATAAACCCCCAGTTAGTCATGATGTATTATTATTTTTATTTCTTGATGGATCTGATTTGACAATATTTTAGTAAAAGATTTATGCATGATGTTATGGGGACTCTGTTATATATGTATATATATATTTTTTCTTTATCATATCTTTATTGAGTTTTGAAATCACAGCTGCTTTGGTTTCAAGAAACAAGTAAAAAACTTTATTCTCTGTTTTTACTTTCTAAGAATGTTTATAAACTTGTTTATTTGTTTTCATGTTTGTTAGAATTTAAAGTTAAAACTATCTAGTCCTGGAGTTTTCCTTGAGAGACATTTTGTTGTATCCGTTTTTAAACACATTCCTTTTTTTTTTGACATAAGGGTATTCTGATTTTTGGGGGGGTATTTTTATAAATTGCTTTCATTGACTGTGTCAATATATTCTAAACTGTCAAATTTATTGATTTTACCTTTTTATTTATGTATTCATTTATTTATTTAAACCTTTGCCTATATTTAAAATCTGAAGGATCTATATTTCTATTTCATTCCTATTATTAGTAAATTTGTGTTTCTCTTTTTTTTTCTAATAACTTGCTAGAGTTATATAATTTTTCATTGATTTTTAAAAGAACTGATCTCTTAAAAATACCTCTACCATTTGTCTGCATGTTATTTCCTGACTTCCAATGTTAGTGTAAATTTATTTCTACATACTTGCTTCATACATTTATACACATGTATTAACTTTATCATTCATTACAGTTTGCAATTATTCCTACAATTCTTTGAACAATTCCTGTATTCTTTTTTGAACAATGGATTGGTTATAAATTTGTTGTTTAGCTAATAATACTTGTGGCCTTTCTAGATATTGTACAGAGAATTGTTTTTTTTTTTTTTAATTCTGTTTGTTAAAAATTACCAAGATTTGCTTTATTAAGCATATAGTCTATCTTAGGGAACAGTCCACGTGAACTTGAAAATACTTACTCTGTAATTTTGGGGTGAAATGTCTATAAGATTCTATGAAACAAAGAATGTTGATAGTGGTATATAACTTTACTTATTTTTTCCCATTTTTTACAATCAAATATGAGAGAAGCCTGTTAGAATCTTCAACAAAGATTGTGGATTTTTTTTTTTAAATTTCTCATTCTACTTGAGTGTTTATTTTTGTATTTATTATGAAGCTCTATTACTAGACAAACACACATGTATATTTGTGATTATCATCTACCTGATAAATGAACACTAGTATTATGAAATTTCCCTTTCTATTTATGGCAATACTCCATTATTGAAAATCTATATTATCTGATACTGATATAGTCATTTCATTTTTATATATTCACAATTTGTTACAGTACAATTATTTTTGTCCTTTGACAGTCAATCTTTCCAGATCTCTATTTTTAATATGTGTCCATATTTAACATGGATCTTGCTTTTCTATTCAATCTGACAATTTTATCTTTTTTTTTTTTAATTTAATTTTATTTTTATAAACATATAATATATTTTTATCCCCAGGGGTACAGGTCTGTGAATCGCCAGGTTTACACACTTCACAGCACTCACCATAGCACATACCCTCCCCAATGTCCATAACCCCACCTCCCCTCACCCAACCCCCATCCCCTCATGTGAGATTAAGAGTCACTTATGGTTTGTCTCCCTCCTAATCTCATCTTGTTTCATTTACTCTTCTCCTACCCCCTTAACCCCCCATGTTGCATCTCCTCTCCCTCATATCAGGGAGATCATATGATAGTTGTCTTTCTCCGATTGACTTATTTCACTAAGCATGATACCCTCTAGTTCCATCCATGTCCTCGCAAATGGCAAGATTTCATTTCTTTTGATGGCTGCATAGTATTCCATTGTGTATATATACATCTTTCTTATCCATTCATCTGTTGATGGACATCTAGGTTCTTTCCATAGTTTGGCTATTGTAGACATTGCTGCTATAAACATTCGGGTGCACGTGCCCCTTCTGATCACTCTGTTTGTATCTTTAGGGTAAATACCCAGCAGTGCAATTGCTGGGTCATAGGGTAGTTCTATTTTCAGCATTTTGAGGAACCTCCATGCTGTTTTCCAGAGTGGTTGCACCAGCTTGCATTCCCACCAACAGTGTAGGAGGGTTCCCCTCTCTCCGCATCTTCCCCAGCATCTGTCATTTCCTGACTTGTTAATTTTAGCCATTCTGACTGGTGTGAGGTGATATCTCATTGTGGTTTTGATTTGTATTTCCCTGATGCCGAGTGATATGGAGCACTTTTTCATGTGTCTGTTGGCCATCTGGATGTCTTCTTTGCAGAAATGTCTGTTTATGTCTTCTGCCCATTTCTTGATTGGATTATTTGTTCTTTGGGTGTTGAGTTTGCTAAGTTCTTTATAGATTTTGGACACTAGCCCTTTATCTGATATGTCGTTTGCAAATATCTTCTCCCATTCTGTCAGTTGTCTTTTGATTTTGTTAACTGTTTCCTTTGCTGTGCAAAAGCTTTTGATCTTGATAAAATCCCAATAGTTCATTTTTGCCCTTGCTTCCCTTGCCTTTGGCGATGTTCCTAGGAAGATGTTGCTGTGGCTGAGGTCGAAGAGGTTGCTGCCTGTGTTCTCCTCAAGGATTTTGATGGATTCCTTTCTCACATTGAGGTCCTTGATCCATTTTGAGTCTACTTTCGTGTGTGGTGTAAGGAAATGATCCAATTTCATTTTTCTGCATGTGGCTGTCCAATTTTCCCAACACCATTTATTGAAGAGGCTGTCTTTTTTCCATTGGACATTCTTTCCTGCTTTGTCGAAGATTAGTTGGCCATAGAGTTGAGGGTCTATTTCTGGGCTCTCTATTCTGTTCCATTGATCTATGTGTCTGTTTTTGTGCCAGTACCATGCTGCTTGATGATGACAGCTTTGTAATAGAGCTTGAAGTCCGGGAATTGGGATGCCACCAACTTTGGCTTTCTTTTTCAATATTTCTTTGGCTATTCGAGGTCTTTTCTGGTTCCATATAAATTGTAGGATTATTTGTTCCATTTCTTTGAAAAAAATGGATGGTACTTTGATAGGAATTGCATTAAATGTGCAGATTGCTTTAGGTAGCATAGACATTTTCACAATGTTTATTCTTCCAATCCAGGAGTATGGAACATTTTTCCATTTTTTGTGTCTTCCTCAATTTCTTTCATGAGTACTTTATAGTTTTCCGGGTATAGATTCTTAGCCTCTTTGGTTAGGTTTATTCCTAGGTATCTTATAGATTTGGGTGCAATTGTAAATGGGATTGACTCCTTAATTTCTCTTTCTTCTGTCTTGTCGTTGGTGTAGAGAAATGCAACTGATTTCTGTGCATTGATTTTATATCCTGACACTTTACTGAATTCCTGTACAAGTTCTAGCAGTTTTGGAATGGAGTCTCTTGGGTTTTCCACATATAGTATCATATCATCTGCGAAGAGTGATAGTTAGACTTCTTCTTTGCCGAGTTGGATGCCTTTAATTTCCTTTTTCTAGGTGCCTCGTTAGCGCAGTAGGTAGCGCGTCCGTCTCATAATTTCCTTTTTCTGTCTGATTGCTGAGGCTCGGACTTCTAGTACTATGTTGAATAGCAGTGGTGATAATGGACATCCGTGCCGTGTTCCTGACCTTAGCGGAAAAGCTTTCAGTTTTTCTCCATTGAGAATGATATTTGCGGTGGGTTTGTCATAGATGGCTTTGATAATATTGAGGTATGTGCCCTCTATCCCTACACTTTGAAGAGTTTTGATCAGGAAGGGATGCTGTACTTTGTCAAATGCTTTCTCAGCATCTATTGAGAGTATCATATGGTTCTTGTTCTTTCTTTTATTAATGTGTTGTATCACATTGATTTGCGGATGTTGAACCAACCTTGCAGCCCTGGAATAAATCCCACTTGGTCATGGTGAATAATCCTTTTAATGTACTGTTGAATCCTATTAGCTAGTATTTTGGTGAGAATTTTCGCATCTGTGTTCATCAAGGATATTGGTCTGTAGTTTTCTTTTTTGATGGGATCCTTGTCTGCTTTTGGGATCAAGGTGATGCTGGCCTCATAAAATGAGTTTGGAAGTTTTCCTTCCATTTCTATTTTTTGGAGCAGTGTCAGGAGAATAGGAATTAGTTCTTCTTTAAATGTTTGGTAGAATTCCCCTGGGAAGCCATCTGGCCCTG
>NW_019154142.1:11968066-12057436 GCF_002288905.1 Enhydra lutris kenyoni | reverse complement strand
TTTTCCCGGGCTGCTTTCAGGATCTTCTCTTTGTCACTAAGACTTGTAGATTTTACTATTAGGTGATGGGGTGTGGACCTATTCTTATTGATTTTGAGGGGGGTTCTCTGAACCTCCTGGATTTTGATGCTTGTTCCCTTTGCCATATTGGGGAAATTCTGTCCAATAATTCTTTCCAATATACCTTCTGCTCCCCTCTCTCTTTCTTCTTCTGAATCCCAATTATTCTAATTTTGTTTCATCTTATGGTGTCACTTATCTCTCGAATTCTCCCCTCATGGTCCAGTAGCTGTTTGTCCTTCTTTTGCTCAGCTTCTTTATTCTCTGTCATTTGGGTCTTCTATATCGCTAATTCTTTCTTCTGCCTCATTTATCCTAGCAGTAAGAGCCTCCATTTTTTATTGCACCTCATTAATAGCTTTTTTGATTTCAACTTGGTTAGATTTTAGTTCTTTTATTTCTCCAGAAAGGGCTTTTATGTCTCCTGAGAGCGTTTCTCTAATATCTTCCATGCCTTTTTCAAGCCCGGCTAGAACCTTGAGAATCGTCATTCTGAACTCTAGATCTGACATATTACCAATGTCTGTATTGATTAGGTCCCTAGCCTTTGGTACTGCCTCTTGTTCTTTTTTTTGTGGTGAATTTTTCCGCCTTGTCATTTTGTCCAGATATGAATATATGAAGGAGCAAGTAAAATACTTAAAGGGTGGCAACAACCCCAGGAAAATATGCTTTAACCAAATCAGAAGAGATCCCAAATCATGAGGGAGGAGAAAGGGGATAAAAAGAGGTTCAGAAAGGAAAAAAAAAAAAGAAACAATTAAAAAAAGAGAATAAAGAATATAAAAAAGAAAAAAATATATATATATTAGATAAACTAGCTAAAAAACGTTAAAAAAGAAAAGGGTAAATGTTAAAAAATTTTTGGCAGAAGAAGGGAAAAAATATTGAAAAAGAAAAAAGATTAAATTAACTGCAAGGCTAAAGAATCATGGGGAGAAAGCCATGAGTTCCGTGCTTTGCTTTCTCCTCCTCTGGAATTCCACTGCTCTCCTTGGTATTAAAACTGCACTCCTTGGTAGATGAACTTGGTCCTGGCTGGAATTCTTGTTGATCTTCTAGGGGAGAGGCCTGTTTTAGTGATTCTCAAGTGTCTTTGCCCCAGGAGGAATTGCACTGCCCTTACCAGGGGCCGGGCTGAGTAATCCGCTCGGGTTTGCTTTCGGGAGCTTTTGTTCCCTGAGCGCTTTCTGTAGAATTCTGGAGGATGGGAATGAAGATGGCGGCCTCCCGGTCTCCGGCCCGGAGGAGCCGGGAGCCCAGGGCCCCACTCCTCAGTGCGCCCTCAGAGAACAGCGCCCAATTACTCCCGTCTCCCTGGCCTCTGGCTGCGCTCCGAGCTGACCGAGCCTGCGACCGGTTCAAGGTAACCCTGAGCTGAGAGCTCAATCCTTGGCTCTGTCTCTGTAGCCAGCTTCCTCGTTCTAATACCTGTAAGCTCTGCGACACTCAGACACCCCCGATCCTTCTGTGACCCTGCGGGACCTGAGCCCACACTGACCCCACTTGGGCTTCATCCCAGTTAAGCTTCTGGAGTGATGTCCCTCAGCGGAAGAGACTTTTAAAATCCTGATTTTGTGCTTCTTTGCTCCGCCGCTTGCCGGGAGCCAGCCCCTCCACCCTGCCGTCTATCTTCCCGTTGCTTTGGATTCAGTTCTCTGCCAGTCCTACCTTTCAGAAAGTGGTTGATTTTCTGTTTCTAGAATTGCTGTTCTTCTTCTCTTCGATCTCCCGTTGGATTTGTAGGTGTTTGCAATCTTTAGATAAGCTATCTAGGTGATCTCCTGCTACCTGAAGCAGTCTCAGCCTGCTACTTCTCCACCATCTTGCCTCCTCCTCGACGATTTTATCTTTTAATTGGAGTCTTCATTCTATGTTTTATGAAAAGTTGACATAACTGGATTTAGACCTACAATTTTGCTCTTTTTTATTTTTCTTGGTAAATTTATTTTTGCATTTGGGTTTGATCCAGATTTTAATTCATCATACAAACTATGCTAGCATTAACATTCGACTATTTTCTCCACATCTCAATAACATGTCTGCTTGTGTCAAACCCGCTCCTCCTTCCCCTTGTACCCAGACCAGGCAATTATTACCAGACTTAAAAGTGACTGCAAGCTTTGATCCCCTACCAATGGCTCATCCAACTCTCGACCTTAATTTATTAGCCATCTGAAAATGTGTTAAGGAAACCTAACTCAAAATTGGAGTCAGGAAGCCATGAAAGGAGAGCTGTCAAGCGCAAAGCATTCTATGTAGCTTGCATAAGTCCAGCAGGAAGAAGGAAGATTTACTCTCTGGGCAACAGCAGGCTGTAAGTGCCCAGCAAAAGCCAGCTGCCCTGGCTTGCAGCCAAGGAGAGGCCACCACTTCAAACTCTTATTTTCTTCCAACGAACATGTCTTTGAAACAACCATCTTCAACTTCCTCCTTTCCTATAAAAGGAAGCTCTCCTCTGTTCTCTGGACTTGCCCATGGTTCACCATAATTAGCTTGTCCTGATTTGCAATTCTTCTGCTATTCCCTAACAAACTTGATTTTGCTGGCTGAATTGCTTACCTATTTTTTCTTAAAGTTTGACAGCGACCTATAGCATATAACTTTTCAATAACTTTAAACAAATGCATTATTTCCAAGTGTATCTTGTACTTCCTTATTGCTACCAGAGTTATGGTCTTTTGTGACTTCGTACATTATAATTAGATATGGGTATATGATATGAGATATCTTCTCCAGCAATTTTTAAGCAAAAGTTATTGACTTATCAATAAATAAAGAAATGAAATAAATAAATAAAACAAATAAATGACAAATAAAATAAAACAGGATTTATAGTCATACAGTCCTGAGCTTGTTTCTTAGTTTCTTCATTTTCTACCTGTGACATGGAGAAGTTAGTTAATTTTCAGAGCCTTAATTAGTACATTCATAAATCCTATTTCTTACAACCAACCACATATTATTATGAAGATTAAATAAGATCTTATATGTAAGTTACTCATTTCCTAGACAATGATGGAAACTCAACAAATATTGAACTTCTGTACATATATAAATTTGGATAATTTCTGCATAAGTTTATATCATAAAATAGATACAAAAATGTTACATTTTCTAAAATTTAAATTATTTAAGGCCCCATACCACTGTATCTCCCATGCCCCCAATTATGGTGGGAGCACTAGCAGTAGCAGGACTCTGCTCAGCCTTCCTACCTACCTCCTCCACAGCTTCTTTAAGGCAACTACACCCATACCCATGACCATAGTTGTTCATACCCATGTGTCTTCCCCATATTTTGTCAGTAGTCAGTGGCCAGGCTAAAGAAGCAATTCCGCAAAGCCACTCAGAAAGTAGATGAGAAGAAGGAGCCAAGCTAGATGATGACTTCAAAGAGGTAGAGAGGAAAGTAAAAGTCACCATCAAGACTGTGATGGAAATAATTACCAAAACAATTGAGTACCTTCAAGGGGCACCTGAGTGGCTCAGTGGGTTAAGCCTCTGCCTTCGGCTCAGGTCATGATCTCAGGGTCCTGGGATGGAGCCCTATGTTGGGCTCCCTGCTCAGCGGGGAGCCTGCTTCCCTCTCTCTCTCTGCCTGCCTTTCTGCCTACTTGTGATCTCTCTCTGTCAAATAAATAAATAAAATCTTAAAAAAAAAAATTGTTTTTTGTACTTTCAAGCCAACCCAGCTTCCAGAGATAAACTCAGTATGATCCACATCATGTCAAAAATCTGCAGCCAGGAGAAGGAGACAGGATATCCCCAGGTAGAAGGTCTGCTGGTAGAGGTAATGCTCATGTTTGGAGGAAAGCTTAGAGATGATTGTAACTTTGGCCCAGCGCTTGGTAAGGTGGGAGAAGCCATTCAAGAACTCTTGGAGGTTTAAGACTTTTTGGACATGGAAGTGAAGTGGAACTTCATTGACCTCCTTCAGAACCTTCATGACAGAATGCTGAAGGAAATTCATCTACAGAATTTAGAGGTTGAAGCCTGGACTTTGATTATAAGAAGAAACAATAAGGCAAGATTCCCAATGAAGAGCTCTGTGAGGATTTAAAGAAATTTGATGAGTCTCAAGAAGTTTCTGAGTCAAGCATGTTTAACATGTGAGCCAGCTCTCTGCACTCTTTCAAGACCAGCTGGAGTACCGTAAGTGGACAGTCCAGATCCTGCAGCAAGTTATGCCCAGACTGGAAGAAAGAATAAGATAGGCTTCATCTCAGCCTACAGTGGAATATCAGCTTAAACCACAAATGAGCCAGGTTTCCAACTGGAGACAGCACTCAACCCATTGAAAACTTCTCCCACAGGGACAGTCCCAGGAGCCCCAGGGGATCAGCCCTGCTGCTGAGTTCTGTACAACTTTGCACCAGCAAATGAAAGGGAATTGGGTTTTAAAGAGGGTAATATCATCATGCTCACTAACCAAACTGATGAGCACTGGTACAGGGGATGGCTTCATGGCCAGTCAGTCTTCTGCCCCGTCAACTATGTGGAGACTCTGGTCACCTTGCCCCATTAAGATGTTAAGCTGGCAGGCTCACCTCCACTGTATCTTGATATGGATATTTAAATTTAACTGCTGCTTTGATAATGCTGCTTACAACACATCCCAGGTGCGGGCTGCAGTTGTCCAAGTTATCAAGCTCCACCCTTCTTTGATTAACTTGTATTATCCTACATGGTGATGGGTAGTATCTTCTTAGCCTGGTGAGCATGGCACATACTTTTTAAAATACCATCTGAGATCAGCCAGTAGTCATAGAACTCTGTTTACATGGTTCTCAGGAGGCTGTAGCTTCCTAAAAGATGACCTTGAGCCACATCACAGAAACACCATCCTAGTGAAGATATGATTTGTCACCCTGGGGCCATCTCAAGGTCTCAGCCTCTCCATTTTAATAGAAGAATGTTCTTCCTTCCCCATTTTCTTCTCCCAAATAGGTACATCACAGAATTATGGAAGAAAGCCTCCCTTTCCAGCAAATTGTCTTTGTATCTGAATTAATTGGCCCCACATTGCTGTCTGTAGAAAAACATTGAATGTGTGTTCAAAACCTTCTCTGAAAATGGTCATCTTTGTTTCTCTCAATTATGCCTACTCCAGAGGGAAAGCCAGTTTTCTTCCCTCCCTGCTAATAAAGCCAGAAGAGACTTCTGTTTATTTCTTTTTTGTCCTAAAAATCTAAGTATCCATGTTAATTATCTTTAAATTAACTCAAAAAGAAAATTCCCTGTAATTATTTTTATATTTTTGGTACTTCATTGAAATAAAGTCTTATCCTTACTGTCAAATATGCCTTTACTTCATCTGTCTCTCTACTTTTCCCCCAGTCCCTATTGGAAATAACATATTCTCATTTTCTGATCATAAAATATTTCAATCCCTAACTCAAACCTATTATGATACATCAAAAATATTTTTCTTTAATAGTTGAAATAGAATATTATATTCATTTTTAAACAAGAAAATTAATAAAGAGTTATGTTTAAAGCAACAAAACAACAATTAACATTTGTAACAGGGAAGTCAGTTAATACACATATAAATATGGCTTAGGATATATTTCCTTAGGAAGGTAGACCTATGTATACTTAAAATCTGAATTTGCCTAATTAAAGATATTAGTGGAACAAGTAATTGAACATTTGAATTTTACACGTCTTCATTTCAGAATAGATACATGGTTATAATGAAAACTATTCAATACTAGTCTTCAAACAGAAGTATAAAAACAATTGAAATTAGGAACTACATTTTTTTTCTATGTCTGTCAATTCAACATACATGCATGTATGTATTTTCATGTAGACATAAACAGACAAAACCACAGTCACATGAAAAGTATACATTTAAGAGCTTTAAGGGACCAGAGTAAAAGCAAAAACAGGAACACTTGGTTTGAAGTGCATAGTTCAGATATGTCTCTTTGACTATTTTAGAAGGTCATTCTAATGCAGAATTGTCTAATACACATAATATTAAATAATAATAAGCACACATTGCAAAATGAAAAATATTTACTAATAATTATGCATATATTTGCATATGAATCTATTTAGTAAATTACTGTAGTTATGTATTTATAAATAGCATGTGTGATTGGGTTAAGAAGCCTTTCTTCCAGCTAATGTGCTCATGACACCATTTGCCAAATTCTGGCAACTCCACTCTGCATGTGGGACCAGCAATTGTACTTGGAAGGAATGCACAATAATTGATTTTTTCTAAAACTGTGATTATAGAGAACACACATTTTTTTAATAACTTTTGCTTATTTGTAGTAACTTTAAGCGTGAGAGGCACAATACTCTTCCACTACTCTTTCTCCACCACCTAGAAGCAACCTGTTTTGCAGCCACTGCAGACAAGTGAAACCAGAGATTTCCTTCATTTTTTAAATTAATTAATTAATTAATTAATTAATTTGTCAGGGAGAGAGAGAGAGAGCACAAGCAGGGGGAGCGGCAGGCAGAGGGAGAAGCACATTCCCCGCCGAGCAAGGAGTCCAATGCGGGACTGGATCCCAGATCATGATCTAAGCCGAAGGCAGATGCTTAACCAACTGAGCCATCCAGGTGTCCCAATTTCCTTCATTCTGATTAAAATTCCCTTTTTCTTAGTTCCCATCCTTCTACTGTTTCCTTCCAGATCCATTCTATTTTGCTTGTTCCTAATCTTAGTGATAATGTTTTGATTATTCTCTATTTACATCTATAACCTTCAGAGTTTGGTCCTTAAAGCACAGATTTTATATCTTAGTTATAAACTTAAGTAATCATGTTTCTAATGGTACAATTTTTTTAACTTTTCAATTTTTAAGCTTATGTATTTTGCACATCTTTGAAAGAACAGCTTCAAGAGATTTATTTCTAATTCAACAAGCACTTGTCGACATGCTTATGGTGGAGGGTAGTATTTTTACGTGTAATATTTCATTTAGTCTTCACAAATTCTATGACAAAGGTATTGATAATCATGTTTCTCATATTAGATGTGAACATACTGCCCTGAAATTTTAATTCCATCAGAAAATCTGTGAGTACTCACTACTGTGCTGTGGTATATTTATGTGCCTTTATGATTACACAGGAGGGTTCCTAAATTAGCCATTGTACAAAAAGAGCTATTGCATTACTAAAATGCTTCTTTCTAGATATTTTGCTAAATAGTTCTTGCAACAAATTATTCTACTGCAAATGAGTTGTCTAGCCTGAGGTTATTTTAATTCTTAATGCCAGGACTGTCCTGACCCACTAAGTATTACAAGTTCCTACTATCTCCTTCAGTTATTGCTTTGCTAGGTTTTCTTGTTTAATTATGATATGCTCACCACATGTAAAAGTGGTTTCCTCTAGCATGTATGCATACACATTTGCACACATGAAAGGACATGTGCACATTTGCACAACTGCACACACATGCGTGTGTGCACACATACACACACTACTTGTTCGTTGTTCAAAAGATCTGGATATAATGAACTGGGTTAGGAAATATACAGTCTACTTTGGATAACACCTGGCAGGTATTTGAAAGTGCATATAATTGGGCTCAAATTGGTTTGGGTTTATAAAAGTAAACCCTAGTGCAGAGACAGGTTGATAAATACTACAATAAAACTTAAGCCAACACTTCATTTAAAATGGAACATACTTTATAAAATTGGAGCTTATAAACCACAGAGAAATTATAAACAATATTCCAGATTTCTGGCCAACTAAAATTTCACTGACATCTTGTAGGTGGAAAAAAAGTAAATAATCTCTACAAATCTTACTGACTTCAAACCAGAGAAACAGCATCATTTATTAAAATGCTGGGAAGTTGATAATGATGATGATGATAAACAAAATGGATAATAGTGTCTGGGATTTTGGAGGCCTTCCACCTACACTTCCTGCATGTATAAGGAGAAAAGCAAGCATCTGGCATACCAGATGGTTTATATTTGTGATGCCCAAGGAAGAAAAAGAATATGGAAGACAGAAAGACATGTTCCTACTGATACTAATAGTTTGGTATTCAAATTATGCTATGAGCATTTTTTTCTCTATAGGAGATTAATGTTACTATGCATCAAAAAGAAATTTTAAAAATGAACTCTTAAGGCAAGAAGCAGACTGAATTTAAATGTATTTTTCTTTGAGAAAACTGAATTCCCTAATTATCTGAGGAGTTCAATAGTTCTAACAGTATTGTTTTTCCCAACTTTTGGCTAACCGTAGCTCAGCAAGGAAAGGCCCCTCATAGTCTTCACTCTGCTTCTGTTTCCTCCTGATTCAGAACATGAGAGGTTGACTGCCCATTATTTCCTGGTGTATTTTAATGTCTATCTAAGGAAGGACTGTCTCACAAAATATATAAGGTACTGTGTGCTCCGGTATGTATTTGAGACAGGGCATCTCTCAATGGGAGCCCTGTAGCTTAGCACCCCCTTGCAGAGCATAGGAGTTCCCTAAGGATTTTCTCTCATAATGGGATGCTGGAACACCAACCACTTATGCCATTCAAGCACAAAAGGGATTTTAGATTCTTTTAAACCTTTGATGAGAAGAAACTGAAGAGAAAATTGACTGAATCTGGAGAATCCAATGCTAGACTTAGTGTGGTATTTAAACCCAAATAACTGACATTTTGGAGTAAACATAAGTATCACATTGTGTGATTATTTGGTTGAGGTAATATGGCTAGATCCTACGAGTGATGGTGTTTTTCTCCAGAAAAAAAAAAAAATCAGTGTCAACACTCAACCATTAATGGAAGTAAGTGGTCAAGACTAAGGCAAAAATAGGGGCTCAAAGGATAGGTTTAGTGTTGGGGTAGTTTGGACTAACTCCCCAGCATAGAAAATCTAGGGTATTTTCAGATTAGTTGGCTAAACTTTCCTTAGTTATATGGAGTCAAGCCATGACCATGACTGGAGAAATGAACTGGTCTTTAAAGAACCCCTAAAGAAATAGTAATAATCTGTTACTTACTACATTATTCTTTCCATCTATTCCTTTGAGTCTTGAAAATACTTTTAACCCAGTGTGTACTGTGTTGTGGAGAACAAAGAAGTGCCTGCTCTCTGTTTGGGACTAAGTGAAATCTTGCTCATTCTTTTTCATCTTCTACCTTAATGCATTTGCTGTGGTTTATTTATAAGGGTCTTTTCTCAAACATTTTCCTCAGATGAGTTGCTTGGATCAGATATTCTCTGTCTCTGTGATGATCTCATTTATCTTCCATTCACCTGATAGAAGAATGATAGCTTGGCTAGATGTAGGATTCTAGGATTGCAGTCATTTTTTCTCAGTAGTGTGTAGATTCTCCTATATTTTCATCTAGCTTTCAAAATTGAAGATGAGAAATACAATGATATCTTTTTTTTCTCATCGTACAAGTTTTCTTCTGCCATAAGTCTTACGAAACTTTTTTCCTCTTAAGAATAACAAATTTTAAGCAGACTATTCTTAAATAAGTATTCCTTTTTAAAAATACAGCTTATTACTATATAAACTCCTTAATTCTTCAGGCACAGATCTGCCCTCTACTCAGGGATATTTCTTTCCAGTAGTTCCTGATTTTCTTCCACATTTCTTAATGTCTCTCTATATAGATCTTTTTTTTTTTTTTAACAGTTTTCACAAGTGAGTGCCCTTGGATTTATTGGCCACATCACTACCCCTTTTCTCATAATTCCCTTTTTTTCTTTTTTTCTCTTCTTTTTTGAGATCATTTTAAAATTTCCTATTTCATATAATTAACAGTGTATATGTTTCTTTTTGGTTAAATTACTGATTTTTTTGTTGTTTTTAGTTTGAACATATGTTCTTAACTTTCAGGACATACTTTTTCCTTCATATACATCTTCATAAATGATACATATATGTACTTAATCTTTTTTATCCAACAATTCTGTTTCACTGGTTTTGCATTTCAAAATTCATTTGATCTCTCTAGCCATTATTGATCTCTTTTAGCTTAATGGAGTCAACACATCGTGCTTGGACATTCTTAAGATTGGGTTTATTGTAGATGGTGAGAGGAGAAAATGATTTCTCCTCCTATGATGGGTCATGGTGTGGGAAAAAAGGGGGGGTGCTTTGGGTTCCTGTAAAGGCTTCTTTTGTGCAGCAGGAGAAAAGTCAACCAAAACTACTAATTCAAGCTTTATTTAAAATGTTGCAATATGGAAAAGGTCAAGATGAGTGTTACAGGAAACCAGTTGCCTAAAGTATTAATGGGATAGATTGGAGAAAGTCAAAGTTGAGTGTTGCTCTGAGAATTGTCCAGTATTCAATTTATTAAAAGTATGAGAAAATTAAGATTGTGTTAACTGTGGTAAGGATACATAAACAGTAAAACTTGCTAAGAGTCAGTTTGGACTTAATAAAAGGGGGAAGGAAGATACAGTTGAGGCTAAAGTCTTCTGTGCATCAGTAAAAATGTTTCATTTCCTAAGAATATTTTACACTTCTTTTCCTGCACAATTGCAGCATTAAGACAGGGAAGACTGGGGCCAAACATTCAGCACTATTGTGCCTTTTGGATTTAGAGATTAGAGAACACTTATTACCAACTATTCCAAAGCCTCCTGTTTTTGCTACTGGATTCAATGGCTTTCTTCAGTGAATATCTCCAGAATATTCTTAAGCATGGAAGGGAGCCCCTATCAGTTCTCTCTACACAGATCTCAATGAAATCTTTATTCATATTAATTTTCCTGGATTAAAACTGACAAGTGTTTTAAAGATAGGTATATGAGGAAGGAAGGCTCACATTCCATTCACCTGTTTCCAGATTTCACTGTTCTTTTGTTTTTTGTTACTTACCTGATAAGAAATTTGATGATTTCTTGTAAATGTTTCCTTTTTGTTAATACGTACAATTTAAAAGACCTGGAAATGCATTAGCAAGTTGGTATCTCATATGCCAAAATGTTTGACTACATAAGTAATTTAGAAATTAATAGTGATAACACATTAGCTATTTGGAACTGAGGGGAAAATGTGGTCATGTCATAAATCATATCTTTCATATCTTTCATTAACAATCCTATGAGTTTCTTTGCTGTATGAAAAATATGTGTATTCATTCCAATGAAGTGCATTACTTAAGAATTAAAGATGGTAATCTTCACCATGGTGTCAAATGTCCCAAAGATAAACAGTTAAATTTAAGCCATGGAGCAAGGAAAAGTGAAGACAAATAAAATAAAACAAAATAAAAATAGAATCATTTACTTATTTGTACTAAATATGGTTAGTAGTTCGTTTTTGACTTTTATTTTGTCACATTATGTCAAGTTTTTAATGAAATGCAGAGCTTCTAACATAATGGATTTATTCTTTCTATAAATGTCCAAAAGCTTTTAAAATTTAAATGATTTTTTATGAGAACACATACACTGTTTTACCTACACAAAAGAAAGAGATAAATATTCACCAGACTATAAATGGTTACAATGAATCACTTTAAAGAGTCACAGAATATTACAAGATTTTGTCCTTGACTTGACAATTAGTTGCTAATTTTATATTGTCAATAAATATATTGTTATTATGGAGTAATGCAAGATTAAACATTTAAGACATAGTAATTTTTAAAAATAACTGAGTGTCAGCCTATAATTTTAGTTATTTAAGTTTACATACATATTTTAATAGAATTAGATCTTACAATTAGCATTGTTTAGCTACTTCAGTAATAAAATATTTTATCATGACATATTTCTGAGGAATACAACTGACCTTTGATCAATATGGGCTTGCCATACATGATCTGTTTATATGTGAATTTTTTGATAAATACAATACATACTGTAAATGTATTTTCTCTTCCTTACAATTTTCTTCATTCTGTTCTCTAGCTTACTTTAAGAATATAGTATATAACACATATAACATAAAAATTTGTTAAATTTTTTTTGAAGATTTTATTTACTTATTTGAGAGAGTGAGTATAAGCAGGGAGAGCAGCAGGCAGAGGGAGAGGGAGAAGCAGGCTCCCTGCTGAGCAAGGAGCCTGATGTAGGACTCGATCCCAGGACCCTGGGATCATGACCTGAGCCAGAAAGCAGCCACTCCACCAACTGAGCCACCCAGGTGACCCAAAATATGTGTTAATTGATTATGTTTTCTCTAAGGATTGTAGTCAATAGTAGTCTATTAGTAGTTAAGTTTTAGGGAGTCAAGTTTTACATGTATTTTCAACTACACGGAAGTCCCACATTTATATTTTCATGTAAAGGTAATTATCTTGTTTTAGGGCCAGTATACAAATACAGTCATATTAGGGTTAGGGCTGTAACATATATATTTTGAGGGACACAATTCAATCCATGTTACACCTTAAAATATATGCCAGAGATATTAAAAGCAAGCCGACCATAGGATTTGCAACATTAGAATAATTTATACATGGTTTGGGGTTTTGTTTTTTTAAAGTAAATTCTAAATAGTTTCATGTGCAACTATGGACACAAATATTGAATAAAGTTAAACATTAGTCATTACAATACATAAAGATGTCCTGACTACTATGTGAGCAGATTCCTGTATAATAAAGATTGTTACATAGATTTAAAAGAGAAAACTGACATGCATTTTTGTTACATTTTAAGATAATTCACTTCAATTAAAATGTAAAGTTATGATTTGGAGATTTTGTTATTTAATACATGTAGATTATTTCATTAATTCAGAATTGCCAGAGGGGTGCCTGGGTGACTCAGCTGGTTAAGCATCCAACTCTTGATTTCAACTCAAGTCATGATCTCAGAGTTATGAGACCAAGCTCTGTGTTGGGGTCTGTGCCACTGGGCATGCACCTGCTTAAGATTCTTTCTTTCTCCCTTTCCCTCTGCCCTTTCTGCTGTCTGCTTGCGTGCATGCTCTCTCTGTCTTAAAAATAAAAAAATTTAAAAAAATTCAGAATTGCCAGAATAGTTTCATAAAAAAACAAATAACTTTCTGAAGGTGAGTAGGGAAATGGGTGAAATAGATGAAGGGGTGGGTGGGGGATGGGTGAAATAGGTGAATGGGATTAAGAGTACAATTATCATGATGACCCTGGAGTAACAATGTATAGAATTTTTGAATCACTCTATTGTAAACCTGAAACAAATATAACAATGTAGGTTAATATGCTGGAATTAAGTTAAAAACTTAATTAAAAATTCTTTAAAAAATCAATAATTCTGTCTTAGTCTCAGATTCTATTTCAGTTTAATGTACCAATGCCCATTTTTCAAATCTCTCACCTCCCAAATTTTAGATTTTGCTTCTCTATTCAAAAGACATACCTACTAGATAATAATTTAGAGTTTTTAACAGCCCCTGCTATTAAAAAGTCAGAGCTCAAAGTCTCATAGAAAATGAGAATAAGGGAATATATGATTGACTGCCATTTGATAAATGCTATGAAAGAGGATAAAGAATGAATAGTAGACATCCTTTAATATATTCAAGGATGACATTAATGAGACAGTGAGCTTAGGCTTAATCATCAACACCTATGGTTGAATGGGCAGATGAATATCTGCACATTGGTATGAAGGCTTGAGAAGGATAGCATGATTTGGGAGTCCCAGTAGCATTATGAAGGAAGAACTGAAGGATACAATAAAAGGAAGCAGAATGAAATAGGAGATAGTTTCAGTGTTCTGGATAGCATATCCTACTTGATTCTTCTATGCTACTCAAAGTGACAGTTTTCCACCTCAACTTTTTGTGTGGCCAGAATTATGAACTTAATTAGTCTCTACTTGGCTGGGAAATACTGGATCCTAGATCCTCAAGGCTGTTTGTTCCCTAGCATAACCTGTCTTTAATGTTGAACCATCCTGCACTGCTGCTCACCATGATAGTAAAGGCAAATATAGCCAGAAGTTCAATTACTGTGAAGGAGAGTAATGTGCCTGAGAAGAGGGTTGGAACGTTGGTAGCCTAGAGTCAAAATCTCAGTAAATTCACTAGTCAAGACATAAATTCCAAGAAAATTTGACTTAAATAAATCAAGAAAGATAGGAAATAGGTTCTTATTTCCATAAATGTAATTTTCAAGAATTAGAACTTATGGGGGTAACTGGGTGGCTCAGTTGTTAAGCATCTGCCTTCAGTTCAGGTCATGATCCCAGGGTCCTGGGATTGAGCCCCGCATCAGGCTCCCTGCTCCACAGGAAGCCTGTTACTCTCTCTCCCACTTCCCCTGCTTGTGTTCCCTCTCTCACTGTCTCTCTCTCTCTCTCTCTCTCTCTCTCTCTGTCAAATAAATAAATAAAATCTTAAAAAAAAAAAAAAAGAATTAGACCGTATGGATAAATGCATAGGTAACAGAATATTGTTCAGCCCCAAAAAGGAAAAAAAAACAACTTTCCATCTATGATAACATCAATGAAACTGGAGGTCATTATGCCAGTGAAATAAGCCAAATAAAGAAAGATAAAGTTTGTATGATCTCATTTATTTGTGGGATCTAAAAACAAAAACAAAACAAAAAAAAGAAAGAAAAAAATTAGCTGATAGAAACAGAAAGTAGAATAGTGCTTGCTAGGAAATGAGGCAGAGTGGAGAAAATGGGCAGATGTTGGTCAAAGGTACAAACTTTGACTTACAAATAAATCAGTTTGTATCTAATGTACAGCATGGTGATTCTAGTCAATAGTACTGTATAGGATTCTTGAAATTTTCTGAGATAGTAGATCTTAAGCATTTCACCACATACACAAAAGAATGTATGCAAGGTGATAGACATGTTAATTGACTTGATTGTGGGAACAACTTCACCGTGTATGCATATATCAAATCATCAAGTTGTACAATTTAAATATATATAATTGTATCTGTTTAATCAATTCTACCACACTAAAACTGGGGTGGTGGAAAGGACAAAAATACAAACTATCCAGCTAAAGACTGACACACTTGACTCTAATATATGCACATACATGTTTCTATTCATTTTTGTGTATCTAATACATATATACTATAAAAACACCACATAACTTTGTAAGAGTAGAATTATCCCTAATAATTTTTATCTTAGCAGTGGACTAAAAATTTTGCCACATATGTGACAAAGTATTAATTACTCTAATATGTTTTCAAAACTTATAATAATAATTAAGAAAAAAAAGATAGACAACAAAAAGACAAAGACATGGGATACTTTTGGAAGTATGTGTTAATTATGGTGATGGTATCACATGTGCAAGAATATGTCCAACTTCATCTAATTGTATGCATTAAATATGTACAGTTTTTGTATATCAATAATACCTCAATAAAGCTGTAAAAGATACATTACACAAAGATATTTTCTTAGTTTGGTTTCCCTTGAAAGCAAAGACCAGGAACTTTGGTACAGGCACTGTAGTTGGGAGATAAACTCATGAAATAGGAGTGGGGGAACATGGAAAGGAATACAGGAAGGAAGAGAGGTCAATGTAGAGAGGTCTTAATGAAGCTTGATGCTATGGACAAAGACTCACTACTGTTGGTCTAAGTAGCAAACCAAATGTCTACCAGATTTTTCTATCAAAAAGACAGGAAGCTCGAGGATCCTAGTTCTAGCAGTGGTTCCTAAATTCCATTGCAAGCAGATTGGTGCTGAGGATTAATTCTAGCATTTGACGGTAGTGCTTGAGAACAGTCAGAGCAAATTCTGTCTGGTCTTTAGAAAGCCCTGAGTTAGAATACATAAAGTCTATTATTGCAATCTTGAGACTGGCTGCTCGGTGTGTGAGCTTGCACAGAACTGTCCACTAAACTTGTCAGTGTTGAAATCAGAGATGAGTCAAGCAGATGTGACCTATACAAGAGTCATCTTCTACAAATACGAATGAACAATTTTCAGAAGTGTAATCTCAAATAACTAATGAGAATTTCAAAATAATACTCAATATTTTTATACCTGGTAAAATAAAAATTTTAAACACAAGGAAATAATATTCCACTTCTTCAGAATTAGCTAAAAATAAGATTTGAAACCACCAGTTAAAGGGAACTGTGTAGAAATAGTAACTCTCATGATCAGATGGTAGAAGTTTAAATTGGTATAAGCACTTCTATAAGATTTGAAACAGGAAGCTAAATAGGATAACTTCTGATCAAGCAATTATCCTTTGGGTATACCTGAAAACTAATCCAAACTACTATTTCCAAAAAAACGTTGTATATTCATAGGATAGAAATAAAAAGTAGCAACTAAAATGAAACAACTTGATTTATATTTAAAATCATAGATTTCAAAATTACAACATGTACAAGAGAAAGTTTTGTAGCACAGAAAACATATCAATGATATGGATTGAAATCCATGTTAGATAGTAATGTATAATGTAGAATAATGTTATAGAAATATGGCCTAGAAGGGCTCTGAAAGGGCCACAAATTCATGATAGTAGAAAGAAGGCTAATAGTGGGGAAATTAGAAAAAAAAATAGTGGATTTCAAAGTAGTATGTAAAATTTTACATCTTTAATAAAATATCAACTGAATTTTAAAATAAATCAGCATTTGGGCACCTCGGTGGCTCAGTCGGTTAAGCATTTGCCTTTGGCTCAGGTCATGATCTCAGGGTCCTGGGATCAAACACCCCATCAGGCTCTGTGCTCAGTGGGGAATCTGTTTCTTCCTCTCCCTCAGCCCCTTCCCCTGCTCATGCTCTCTTTCTCTCTCAAATAAATAAAATATTTTTAAAAAGTTATTTTGATAAACATACATAAATACATGCAAATATGTTTTATTAATTATCTTCCTTTCATAGTTTTTTCTATAACTTCATAATTTATCACCACAGTATCTCTGTTCTACTTAAAAGATATTTACTTCTTAAATATTCCATAATATTTTAATTTATAAGCAATGATGGTAGCATCATTGAATTACCTGATTGACCGTCAGCAGACATTTATTTTAAATTAGTATCATTCACATGCAGCTGTTTAAAGAATATCATAATGTATCAATCTGGATTTTAACTGCAAATAATAATTAGCATGGTAATATGATAAGTAGTTTAATCAGAGCCATAGATCCAGAATCTCTAGCAGACTGAAAAGTCAGGATAGGCGGCTACGCAGCCAGAAGCAATGTAAGATGGTAAATGCAATACCTACCATGAAGGATCTCAGTGCTGTGACCATGGATACAGACTCCCAGCTCACTAGTGAATGCTGATGGCCAACTTCAGGCACTCTGCTATCTCTGTTAACCCTGAATGCCAGATGTCTTTGCCGAGAAAGTTTGACGGAAAATTGCTTCTATGGCACACCTTTTTTCCACTTTTCTTAAAATCCATGTCTACCATGGGGTAATGGGTCTAGCAATGCTTATTTCACATAACTGTCTGCCAATGGTAGGTGAGGATGAGAAAGCAAGTTTGTGGCTTCTGTCTTGGCCAGAAAGGATTCAGTGTAGAGAATTTCCTCCTAAATGGGAATGATGATGAATAGATGTTCGTGTCCGCACACATCGCAAATAAGCATATGATCCAACCTGCTCACTGACCCATATCAATGCCACATTCTTTAATATTTAGCTTCCAAACAACCCAAAATGTCCCTGGCTCACATGATGTCACTGTTCTAGAAATCTTCAACTCTACTCTCCTCTTCTCTCCATCCCGCCCTCTGATCCAAGGGACTGACCTGCAGGACCACAATAGCTCTGTTGTCTGATTTCAGCTTTGGGTTAACCCAGAGTTCTGGCAAAAGGCCAGCGGGAAAGAGAGTGAGGAGTGGGTGTGTTTTCTCCTCGCTCATCCCTGTGGGGTAGCTCCAGGTTGCTCCATCTCTCATTTGAAAGTTGACTCTTTGCATTTGAAACTCTAATTGAACTCAATTGTTTCCTTCTGGGTTCCAGTAATTGCTGCCTTTTTTTCTTCCCTTTGGGTCTGGTGGTGGCATAGTCTCAAAGTACTTACTGTACCATCTCTTGTGGTTTCCCTACATTTTATCACTTTTTTGACAAATAAGCCCCTTTTAAGGAACTCCTGGAACAGAGTAGGGATGCGGTTTCCTGCTAGCAGACCAATACAGTAATTATACACTATTCCAAAAAAGAGGCTTCCCTCTAACCAAATAACGTAAAGTCTAATGCATTATTCTATCTAGCTTTAATACAGGGTTTTAATTTTGCTATATTTTCTATTTTATTAAAGTCTCATGTTATTATATGATAACCTATCAAGTAGTTTATTAATTTACCAATATTAATAAACTCTCCAGAATGTAAGGGAATAAGAATTTTTTCAAAAAGTTAGTTAAAATGTACAATTGAATGTGACCCAGCAATCTAGACATATAGGTATATATCATAGCTGTAGTTTCTGTAACCATTCATAAAGCCATAATGGACAGATAATGCTTTCACTGACCATGCCACTTTCCATTGGTCCTCAGCTAGCTCTGACATCCAGAGTTTTTCACTGATGGATGTACTGAACTGTCTTTCCTGAGATAGCTGACATCTGTTTTTCAAACAGATGTTTGAAAACATCTGTTTTCCAAACATAACATAACATAACAAAAACATCTGTTTTCCAAACATAAATTTTATGCAGGTTCTTTGTTCCTTTGATAGAGAATCTTAAGATGACCTATTCAGTCTAGAGAATATGTTGTGGATTGGAGAGGATGGGCAAGAATGAAATGGGGTCTCAATTAGAACACTGACTACAATAGTCTAAAAAGAAAGAAAGAAAAATGAATTTGGGGGGAGGGAGGATGGCAGTGGAGGTGTGAAAAGTGCACAGTATTGGAAAATATTTTGGAAGGGGCAAAACAGGAATTATTAATGGATTGGGTATAGGAAGAAAAGAGAGAAGGTCAAAGATAACTCTGAGATATTTAGCTTGTGCATTTGGGTGAATGTTCAGAATATTTGATAAGAGAGGAAAAGCAATGAAAAAAATATGAGTGATGCTACCAAAAAGTCACCCTGAGACAAAATAAGTTTGAGATGAATTTTAGGGACACCAGGTAACTGCATAGGTGTATCAATCTGGAGTTTAAAGAAAGGTTCAAGACTAAAGGTAAAAGTTCAGGAGACATCCTCATGTAAATTTTAATCATGCCATGTGACTGGCCTGGATCAGTAAGGGAGAAAATAAAAGGGAGAAGGAAGAATGGTACCGAATAAATCCCCAGGAACCCATACTTGGAATTCAGATAGAGAAGAATCTTCCAAAGTGTTGGACAAAGACTAGTCACTGAGGTTGGAATAAAAAAATCACCCTGAAAGTGTAAGTGATGTTAAAACAGTATTTAAATCAAGGAACAGAGGTGATCTGTATTCAAGAGTTTGAAGGGTAGAGCAGAGGCAAATATTACCAACATTTTTGGTAAAAGTCGATGGCTAGCCAGCTGGGTGAAAGCTGTTCACTTCCATGGGCTGATATAAAGAGAGTTTGGGTGAGTAGTGAAGACGGCTAACAGCAGATTTATTACTAATAAAGCCTAAATTTTAGGGCACCTCTCATGTACGGACAACACCTATACTAGCTGTCTTTAGGTGTCTCCAAAAAAAAAAATCCATTTATTTTATCTTTTGCATGACTTTTAATATTAATCAAATCACTAACACCACAGAAAAAGGTAAAATGCTAAAAGCTATGTTTCCTTCCTTAATACTTTTCCCAGCGAAGCTTTGAACATAAGGTTTTACGGAGATTGACGTTTGTTTAAATACATCTACTCAAGTAATGTAACATTACCCTCATTTCTAACACCGTGAGATGCTCTACCACTGTGTATTTTATGTCTTTTTTTTTTATGATAATAACAGTTGGCCCTGAAAGCCTGTTTAATGACCTATAACTCCTTCAGAGAAAAATTGCAAATGTTGCACTCAAAACTGCTAAGCTGTTTTTCATATCACATTTGACATTTAAAATGCTACTGTGTTTTAGAAATAAACCTATTTAAGTAAATTAACCTCCAAATTCTATGTAAAATGTATCTGATGTGTAAAATATATTTAATTATAGTACAGAAAACAAATGTAGCACAACTTTGTCAGATCATACACCTTTTTAAAAATGTCATTGTGTCATGGTCAGTGTGTCACCTCTGCCCAGAGAACAACCTCGAACGATTGCGGGTGTGTCAGCAACAGCTCCAAATACTGTATAACTAGTGATAGGTTATAGTATACATTGTTGTCACATATAAAATTTAATAAAATCAATTGAGGTTTTGAGCAAGTTCTGCGAAGTTTTGCACAAATGAGAATGTAGGAAAAAGGAGAAAACGAGAATACAGGTATGAAAAATTCATGTTTTATTCAATGTTATCCAATCACTATTTAACCAGTATGACTGTTCTCTCTCTCTCTTTCTAACAAATAAATAATTTTTTAAAAAGATTTTATTTATTTATCTGACAGACAGAGATCACAAGTAGGCAGAGAGGCAGCAGAGAGAGAGGGGGAAGCAGGCACCCCGCAGAGCAGAGAGCCCAAAGCGGGGCTTGATCCCAGGACCCTGAGATCATGACCTGAGCTGAACGCAGAGGCTTAACCCACTGAGCCACCCAGACGTCCCTAAATAAAAATTTTTAAAGAAAAAAAAGAAAAGCAATAGTAGCAAGAGCTTATCTTTTCCCAATATCTTATAAAACTAACTAGAACACAATTTTTTTTTTGACATCTCTATCTATAGACCTGTTCCCCTTTTCAAGCCAATGATGTAACAAAAATGCAAAGAAAAATCCAAGGTTATATAGTTATTTGGATAAATCACATTAATATGAATAAATATATACATACATATAAATGCAAAGGTTCTTAGTTTAATATTTTCTTGTTCTTAAAAAAGGGTACATAAGGAAAAGACCAAATTTCAAGGAAGAAATCATGTTACTTCTAAAGCTGAGACAAATTTATTGTACATATGAGATCCATTGTACATAGTGTTGGCAAATGCTTTTTTTTTTTAAGATTTTATTTATTTATCTGACAGACAAAGAGAGAGAGATCACAAGTAGGCAGAGAGAGAGGGGAAGCAGTTTCCCCATGAGCAGAGAGCCCAATGCAGGGCTCGATCCCAGGACTCTGAGACCATGACCCGAGCTGAAGGCAGAGACTTAACCCACTGAACCACCCAGATGCCCCAGAAAATGCTTTTTAACTGAAGGCACATTATCTTGATTGTTCTTTAATCTTAAAATAAGTTTCTCAGATGTAAAGTAACATAACAGTAAAATTTCTGGATACTTGCAACATCCTCATTGCTTAAAACAATTCTGAGACTCTTATTAAGACCTAGCTTTAAAAATTTAAAGCAATTTCAAAATAGAAATCTTAAAAGAATTGAAACAAAATAATGCACATCTTATTATTTGGACATTGTACATTAATGCACATAGGATATCACCTACACATATCCATATGGTGTTAAAGTAATATGCACAGCCTAATCCATGATTAGACTAATATGCATAATTCTAATCCATGGCTTCTGTCCATGTTTGTGGTTCAAGGAAGAGCCAATACCTTTAATGCTATATAGTAGAGATAATACAATATCGTACAGAAGGAAAAGCCGTATGTACAGTTAGAAGTCTGACAGTGTCTGTTTGAAGTATCTGATGGGCTCACTTACTTTCTTAAACTCAAGAGTGATATTTTTTTTTGGAGGAGTTTTGCAGATACCTGGTTCTTTTGCCTATACTACTTTTTTTGACAACCTCTATGCCTTCAATATTAGAGTCAGAGAATTCACACTTCCTTTTCTAGTAACAGTTTTTACCTTGTGCACAAAAGCTCTCTTGGATCTACTTTTCTGTCCAGATCCAAATGGCATGAGCTTCTAAACATTCCCGTTAACATCAGCTCTGGCTTCCATGTAATGTGATAATTATGCTCTCTCTCCACTGCCACAGTATTCTATTTCCCACTTACACCAGCTTTGCAGCAGCCTCAGGACATTTAGCCCATCCAAAGAAGTGATGGGAATCCAAATTTGAAGTTCTTTTTGTTTTACCTCTGTAAAGAATCTAAGTCTTGAAAACTTGAAATCTAAGTCTTGAAAACCAGATGCAAAGACATGATGTTTGATGCGTCAATTTGAACTACTTCTCAGTGAAGCTGAAGATGACTCTTTCTTTAGAACATCGATTAAGATATTCTAGTTGTTTTAATAAACGTTGCTGAATGCTTTCTTGATCTATACCCTATAAATGGTGAATGCTTGGTATACTGTGTCTTACGTACTTCTAGAATACCAAGCTGTGATGCTTTACATTGTTACAGGCATATGGGTGCAGTTTGCCAATAAATTCCATATCTTCAGCATGTGTGTTGCTAGAGTCAAGGCAGTAATAGCATTGGTAGCCCACAGAGACTGCAAAACACTTAATTATTCTGTTCCAACATGATTTTATTTTCTTCATTTGATCCCAGTGACATTTGTTATTTCAAGTCATGTGTTATTATGGGAAAATTAAAAAAATTCAACTTCTTCTAAGGGAAATTTTTCCATCAGTATCTTGACGCTTTGTCATATATATATTACTTTTAAAAAAACCTAAAACATCCTATCTAAAATCTTGATTCCCACATTATTTTCTTATCTATTCTCTTAAATCTTATTTTTATCCACTTATCTAATCTGGATATTAAGACCAAGCAGTTCCTCAACTTCTTTTTGCTGGTATTTTACCATCCATTCTCTCACACTCTTGACTCTGGAATTGGAACGCATTCTTAACTCACACAAATAGCTTGTTGAATACATGTCCTTGTGGGGAGAGGGTGGTTTTGATTGAGATGACAAATCTACTGTTTCTGCTACTGATTTAAGCTCTATATGCCTTCTCTCTCTCTCTCTTTTTTTTTTTTTAGTCCACTTCAACTATCACAACAACAAAAACAAGATTAATTTTTTCACCCCATCAGAAACATGTATATGGCACATAGGTTTCTAAACCTGTACAGAAGTCACTACATGTAGGACACTGCTGGTTTCCAACTTTCCCAGAATTCTTGCAACCTCATTATTTTATGGTGTCCTTCACTTACTGATTTCTCATTTCTATCTCCATAATCATCTTTTCTTAGTCATATTTTAAAGACAAGATATAATGGTGTTTCTAAAGGGTTCTAAAGGGTATCTTTTAAAATCTAAGGTTTGAGGTCCCCAAACCCTACCAAAACTGCTATGTAGTACAACCAAAAGAATTCCTATCATGGAGGTGAGCCAGGATATGATGAGATCCTGTCATGCCACAGGCATCAAACCATAGCAGAAACTGCCAGGAAGTCTGGGACAGGGTCTGGTTGGCCCCCACTAATATCCAGCTGCCTTGGAGAGGCTCATGAAAGACACATCACAGGATGTAATAGATTCTAAGCCCTCTCACTAGTCCTAGATTCAGTGCACTAGTGTCACTTTGGTGGTGGTTCTTCACTGACCTTCTACTATCAGGTTAGTAAAGGAGCCTCTTTCCATCCTCCTTTCCTGTCCTCCTTTCCATCCTATCATTTTGCATAACTCACATTGGGGATATTGGGTGGAGCTAACCCTCTTTACCCTGTAAAGAAGCCTTGTAGCCATAGTTTCCTTTCCTGGCATGCATATTAAGTATATAGGGAAGCCAGACAATTATTTCTATACAAACTATTCTTTTTACTAAATTTACTACTTTAATAAATTCGTTTCTAAATCAATACCATTATTTTACAAATATATATGTAAATTATGTACATGTAATTAGAAAAAATGAGTAGCTTTGCTTTTTCATATATATATGTATATATATATGTATGTATATATATATATGGACATACATATATATATATATGAACTATACCAAGTCTTATAGTAGCAGAAATGCTAGACAGAAATACTTGACATATTTTTAGCCCTACCTCGAAGCACTGGCTCATTTTATTAATCTCATTAAATTAAAGCAACTTTTGGATCATCTTCCAAAGCAAATTAATAAAAGCTTAATCCTTTTCAGATTTAGGATATGTCTCATGCATATGTACTATCCAATTTCCTGCTGTGCTTCTATAGAGCATTGGAAATTATCAGCATGACACTGGCTGAAAACTTTAAAATAATCTGCTCACTTTCTCATAGCATGGCTGAGTATTCATAACCTTCTTGGTTCCCCTCTAAATCTTTATCACTTGAGGTTTCAAACTAGGCTTGAAGTTAGCCCCTCAGGCTCTGCTTTAAATCAAATGAAATGCTACATTTTCCCATCCCTTATTGAAATTGATTCTCCCTAAAGCTGTGGGAGGAGAAAGTCCTTTTTGTCTTTGCTTCCTAAGTATGTCTTTAATGTCATTAAAAAGGAAACAGAAGAGTACAAAGAAAGTCATGTCTGTTTTGCACTGTCTGCTGACCCTAAAGTAACCAGTGTGGGATAACACATTAAATCTTCCAGTTCCTTCTCGTTCATAACTATTCTTCTTGTAGTTTAAGTCTTTTCTCCAATAGTCAATTACCTTTGTTATTCACTTAATTAGAAAAAAAAATGAGTAGCTTTGCTTTTTCTTACAGTGTAGAAAGCCATATGAGAACCTTGCTCCCAATCAAACAACAGGTAAGAGTCTGATGACCTAAAAAAAAACAAAAACAAAAACAAAAACAGACCGTCTCTTGAGCCCATTACAACACTCAGGTTATGAAGCAACCATAATTTCTCAAAAATGAGAAGCTCCATCAAGGAAAGACAGGACACACAAACTTTTATTTTGGGTATAGCATGAAAAGAAGTGATGGCCACCATATTAACATGTAAGACTAAATAAGATAAACTTTTAATGGATCCTTAAGGACCAATTATGGATAAATATGTCAATTTTGAATAACTAGGGCCCCCCACACAAGAAGAACGTGCACTTAATTTCAAGCTTTTTCTGACAGGTCTCCATCACATTATTTTTTTGTTTGTTTTTTTTTGTTTTTGTTTTTGTTTTTAAGTAGGCTCCATGCCCAGCATGGAGCCCAATGTGGGGCTTGAACTTATGACCCTGAGATCAAGACCTGAGCTGAGGCCAAGAGTTGGCCGCTTACTGGGTGAAACACCCAGGCAACCCCTCCATCAGGTACTTCTAAGAGAAAAATTAGGGCCAGGGTAAGAAAATGTTTTAAAAATCCTATTTGAATAAAAAAGTAGAGTATGAAACTCTCCTCTCCTCATGATCCAACAAAGATACATTGATACTGGAGAAAAGAGTAGAAGCAACAACCATCAGCCACTTTTGGAGAGACATGAAATATTCTCAAGACAGGATTGCAGCCCCAAAAGAAAGGCTAGCTTTATTACCACTGGGGAGGGACAGGAAATCTTTCAATGCAGCAAGAAGATATACCTACTATAAACACTTATGTTCCCAATGGCAAATGATCAAAATATATGAAGCAAAAACTGAGAGAATTGCTGAGAGAACTAAGAAGTATTAAAATAATAGTTTAATATTTCAGTATCCTTCTAAAAATGGACAGAACAACCACACAGAAAATGAGTCAAGAACTTAAATAACACAATAAGTTATCTAGCAGATATATTACCCCAAGACAATAGACTTTACCCCAAAACAATAGCATACTATTTTTCTCAAGTTCACGTGGAATATTTCCCAGGATGGCTCATATGTTAAGGCTACAAAATAGTCTCAATAGATTTAAAAAGGTAAATATCATACAAAGTGTATTTTCTGACCACAACAGGATGAAGTTAGAAATCAGCAACAGAAATAAAACAGAAAATCCACAAATTGCTGTAAATTAAACAACACACTCTTAAACAACCAATGGAGCAAAGAAATCACATGGGAACTTAGAAAATACTGAGAAATGAATGAAAACAAGAAAAAAAAAAGGCAGAACCTACTAAATATTTAAGCAGTGCAACACAAGTGGTTTTATCGGGGATGTTTATGGTCACAGATGCTTATATTAAAAGAACAAGAAAGGTTTCAAACAACAACCTAACTTGCAAATAAAAGAAAAACACTAAAGTTAAAGCCAGCAGAAGAAAGTAAGCAATAAAGATTGGAGCAGAGATAACTGAAAGAAAATAGATAAGCCATAGAGAAAAATAATTAAACCAAAAAGTTGGTTCTTTGAAAAGATTTTAAAAAATCACAAACTTTTAGCTACATGGACAGAGAAAAAAAGAGAGAAAACTCTATTTACCAAAATCAGAAACTAGCAAGTGTTGGTGGATATGGAGAAATTGGAAACCTTGTGCACTGTTGGGGTGATTGTAAAATGGTATAGCAGCTATGGGAAACATAATGGCCAATCCTTGAAAAAACTGAAAAATAGAAATTACCAATAGAAGAACTTGAAAAATAGAAATTTGAAAAACAGAAAAATTTGAAAAATAGAAATTACCAATTTCACTTCTGGGTATAAGATAATTGAAAGTAGAGTCTTAAGTAGGTTATTTCTATACTCATGTTCATAGTAACATTATTCACAGTAGGTAAAATGTGGAAGAATCTCATGTGTTCATTAATGGATGAATGGATAAGCAAAATGTAGTTTATACATGCAATGGAAAAATATTTAGCCTTAAAAAAGGAAGAACATTCTGACATATGCTATAACATGGATGAAACTTGAGGACATTATCGTGAATGAAATAAGTGAGTCACACACACACAAAAATATTGTATAATTTGTTTGGTAGTTACAGTAGTCAAAATCAAGGAGAAATTAGAGTGGTAGTTTTGGGATCTATGCTGCGAGGGAATGGGAGTTATTATAAATGGTTATAAAGTTTCAGTGTTATAAGATTAAAAGATTTGTGGAGTTACGTTGTGATGATGGTTTCACAGCATGATGAATGTATTTAATGCTACTAAACTATACACTTCAAATAGTTAATATGATAAATTTCATATTTCATGTATTTACCACAATTTTTAAAAATGGAGGGGGAAAAAAAAAGCTTTGGGATATGATCAAAGTGTCACATGTGTATTGGAGTCCCAAACGGAAAAGAATGAAAGAACAAAGCAATGCTTTGGAGGAAATTTAAATTATTTGAATCTTATATATTAGAGAAGAAAATATATTTCAAATTAATTAAGATTCTACCTTCAAGATGAGAACAGTCTAACTAGCTCATCCTGAATGCATCCAGATTGTAGGGGCTGGTTCAGAATGTCTATTTCCTTTCATCAGTTATAGTTTTAGCTTCTATGCACTTAGTCTCAGGAGGCATCCAGGAAATTACTGTTTCCTTTATCTCCCTGACCTCTTTCTTTTCCAGTATTTTAGGTGCTCTAACCCGGAATTACCATTTACAGAGCCTTCCTGAGAAAGAATTGGGGAGTTTTGGCATACATAGCTCCTTACATTTATCATTGAATCAGAGTAGGTATCCTGACTCTTCCGAGTGTGGTATCCACAGAAAAATATTTTTATTTGCTTCAGTCATTTTCATATTCTTATTTTTATGTGCTAATTTGAAATGTATTGATTTTTATTTGGTATAAGGTGCACTCATATTATTGATGGACATGTTTATATTTTTTCTAACAACTATAAGCTACTCAGCATTTCAATCCTCTTTCCAAACAATAAAATAAGAGTTTACCATATTATACCTGATAAATATTTACTCCATTCTTCCAAAATATTTTTCATACTTTTAGAAGTTTAATTCCAGAATATTTCTAAGGGAAATAATTTTTATTATCAATTCTGAATTTCACAAACCTGTGTAGTTTGCCCCATCATTACATGTCCTGGTTTTTCCCTGCTCCTGCTAGCTCACTTCCTCTTCTTCTTTTTTAAAATCCTGAAGTTTATACTTTGCTAGTAGTTTCAGCAAATAATTAATAATACATTAGTGTGTATTTCTGAAAAATGTATTTCATTTACCCTCACTACTGACTTATAGTGCAGGTAGGTATAGAAATCTAGGGTGACTGTTATTTCTATAAGATTTGTGGCTATTACCCACTGTATTCTCAGATCTGTTGTATAGCTGAGAGTTACTATCAGTGGAATTTATTTCTTCATAGTAAGCCATCAGTTTTTTCAATCTCGTAGCTTTTGTATTTTTCATCCAATGTTCTCTTTCAGTTGAGTTTTGGGTGAATTCCAAATTGTCTTTGGCCTTGTCAAGTCTGCAGGTTATGCTTTTCAAAGCATTTTTATCCCAATGATTGTAAATATTTTATTACCTGTAGGGTTTCAAATAAGCTTCTTTTCAGTTCATCTCTTATTCTATATCTGCTTGCTATTGTTTCATAATTTTCATTCATTTTAGAGTTGTCATCCTCTATTTCTTTGAAAATTTCAAGTTAACTCTGTTATTATTATTATTCTGAATTCATCCCATACACACACACACACGCACACACACACGTGCGCACACACACACATGTATATATTTGTCTACTAGGTTTGCATCAGATTTCCGCAAAGACTTTCAGGTATTGGCTAGTTGATTCATTTTCACTGTTTTCTGTTTTTTCTTCTCCACTCACCTCGCCACCACTACTTATTTTACAGTAACCTCTATCTGGACAGCCCAGGTTCCAAAAGCAGAATCAAGTCTTTCATTAGTGGGTTAGGAATGCATCATATTATGTGAATGGACACATTACAGTCAGTCAGCCCAGGTCCTCCCTGCAACCCTGTGTTTGGTTCCATTTTCTTTCTCAGGTAAGAAGCTTCAAATGAGTTATACTTACACTAGTCTGAGTTCATTTCTTTTATAAACAAGCCCTAATAAATTACCTGGATTTGACTAGCAAGACTGACACATGCCTTCCATCTAAGGACATTTGGTCCCCATATCCTTGCAGAGTAAGTAGTCTAGTTGGCCTGCTTGCCTCTAATTTTTTTTTTTTTTTTGGTCTCATTCATGTGTCTGGCCTGTGGATTTTTTAATTTGTCTTTATTTAAGTAGGTGTAAATCTAATTTTTCTCTCAATATTTTATCTATTACAGATATGAACTTACAGCAGTAGAGTTCTTCTTAAAGTATAAATTTAAAACACTTATCTAGACAAAATTCCTTATTTCCTTAGGAATTTTAGAAGATACAGATATAACATCAAAATATTATCTCACCAAATAATTTATATATCCATCCAGTTTTCCAAAAACTACCAGAATGTAGCTAGGCAATTTTTAATTATTGAACATTTCTACATAAATCAAAGTTGTTTCCTCCTTATCCTTCTCTACCAATTATCAATGTTACTATCTGCTTATAAGAAATTAACAACTACCAAAGACCATTCTCTACTAAGCAATATATGAAATGGCTCTAAGGATTTCCAGAATGCCCTACTGTTCAGTATTGTTCCCTTTGCCCGTTTGTTTCATTTTCTGTATTTTGTATACATTTCTCTTTTTCCTGGATTTATTATACACAACTATAATTGGAGATTTCTGTAAAATCACAGATATTGTTGATAATGCTACTTATTATAATTAGGTCTTTAAAATATGTTCCCTTATATTATTTATTTCCAGTAAGGGAATTCTTCCGGAATAAGGTATCCCATGATTTTCTGTTTTTACATAGCCCTCCAACTAATCACATAGTGGGTCCTTTTCTGTTAGTGTTTAATTTTCTCTTCAAAATTACTTATAACTTTCAGAGCCACAGGAAACACCTTCAGTTAAGTCTGTCTTTACTGGCATCTTCTGCGACATATTACTGGTCTCTTTATCTCTGCAGCAATCTTGACTTTTAAACCACTCTTAAACCACTTAGGTCTTCCTTTTTCTATCACATAGCTTGATCTTGAGTTCTCTTTTCTGTATTCCTGGAAGGGATTCCCATCCCACCTAACCTTGTTAGCTCATATGTGACTGCATGAAAAGATAGTTAGGTATATGTATAAATAAATAAACATTTAAAGTGTAATGAACATACATAAAAATGAGCTCACATATTCCCTGCCACAAAACACCTGAAAAGAATTAACAATAGGATATATTTTGTAGAATAGACAATGTTTCACCAAACCACTCCTTTTTCCTCGGAACATACAGAAACTTTACGTTTCCTAGCCCCCCTCTATTTAAGTGTGATCTTATTATCCATCTCCTGAAGACCGAGACTTAAAAGATTCTGCTCATTCTTCTGCGCTTGTGGTTGGAAGCATAAAATTCCCACATAGTGGAGTAACATGATGGGAAGAACTAGAGCCCTGAAACCCCTATTAAAAGAGAATTATCTAGGAGTACTTCCTGGACTTCAAGAACCTGTGATGTGAATAAGAATTTTATTCTTTTGTTTCTGAGACTTCCTTGTTATATCAGCTTACCATTAATTTCCACAACAATTATATTGTTCAATATTCATATATTATCAGACAATAGTGATGTGTCATTAACTAGATCATTATTATTATTATTATCAATTTTTAATGATAGCAGTTATTATTCGACACTATAATTTAAGGGTGCTTAATTTATTTAAGAATGTTTTGTTTGGTGAGTAAAAGAACATAAAAAGGAGCAAAATTACAATCATTGAAATCTGTTCCTTGCCTTCACTCAGAAAAATCACAAGGAACAAAAAAAATCTATATTTGAGTACTGATTTGAAATTAATTACCTTACTGGTCCTCTGACTTAGCATTTAATATCAAAGATGTTTGAATTAGATATTCTATTAATCGCTGTTTTTGTATACTGAAAATCTTTTTAAATATTCCATTTGGTGGTATAATGGCATTTTAAAATGCTGGTTTTTGGGGCATCTGGGTGGCTCAGTTGTTAAGCATCTGCCTTCAGCTCAGGTCACCATCCCAGAGTCCTAGGATCAAGTCCTGCATTGGGATCCCTGCTCAGCAGAGAGCCTGCTTCTCCATCTCTCACTCCCTTTGCTTGTGTTTCCTCTCTTGCTGTGTCTCTCTCTATTCAATAAATAAATAAAATCTAAAAAATAATAATAATAAAATAAAAATAAAATTCTGCCTTTTAATATTATTATCAATATAATGACATTAACATTTTGAAAGGTACAACTTATATAAATTGTGAAGTTTCTAAAATATACTAGAAAAAATAAAGATGTAATTCATCAGTTTAATATATATTTGTTAATATATATTTGTTTATGAATTTAGCCTCAACATCGTTATCTTAGTTGCCAAATATCTCCAAACATACTTTTGTTCTTATCTGTTTGTATATTTCTCTAAAATACATACAAATTTACAGTTGATTAATCACTGATACATTAATGACATAGTGTATTGTTCTATATGCTGCCTTTGCTTACCTGAATTATTCCACTGTAAGAGAGAATTAGTTTAAAAAGTCACTTTGCCTGAAGAAATACAATTTGTAGGGCAGTGGGAGTTCAAGATTGACACTACTAAAACAGCAGCAAGCAAAACATTAAAGAATACTTCTTGTCAAATGTTCCTTGAAAATAAACTCTATAGGATACACGGGAATGTAGTTAAACAAAGAGATGCTAAGGGTAATTTAGCAGATTCTTTGAAGGAATAAGAAGTAGGCACCATACTTGCTTTGTCAATTGTGTGGAAGAACATTTAACTTGAGCCCCTGCTGAAAATAAAACTATTTAATTACATTTGAGATGAAGAGAGAAAAAGTTCTTCCACTGAAGTTACAGATTTACTGTTTTATTTAGAAGACTAAAATTGAGGACTGCAGCAGGATAAACAGGCAAAATATTTCTAAAACATAACAAACAACTGAGATATATATTTATATATATATACATATATAATTAGATAATTTGTAAAAACAATAAATAGTATAAAAACAGGAAAAAGGAAAATATACTATGGAAAATATTTCTGAATTAAAAATAATAATATATAGCCAATTTTAACTCATACGCAATATCTGCTAAATTTTGATAGCATTAAACTTTTTAAAGCATCTTTCTACGTTCCAACCTTATGATAACAATTGATTATAACATAAAATTCAGATTTCTTATCTTGGCCTTTAGGATTCTGACAGGTCCAAAACTGTAGCAGTTATAATCTTATATTCATCATTATATTGCAGGACTTCTGTGCTATAGCTATGTCCGTGTAGTTACTAAGATCAAACAGAGCTTGAATTTTACCACCTATACATTTTGGCTCAAGGTTTTAATTTTCCATGAATATCCATGCACTTAATGCTTATACATATTTGGCATAAAGCATACTTACTCCTCAACTGCTTTAATTTGTTCCTGGAAACCTTGATGCCAAATAAAAAGTTGTTAATCAAAAAATGGTTTATATTTTTTCATTAAATTTAATATAGACATATAGAAAACTATGTCTATTAAATAATGTAAAGAACAATTTGAAAGTAAATATATCGAGTTTTTTTTTTTTCCTAAACTTAATATAATAAAACCTTGTACTTGCCAAATAGGAAGAAGGGAGTTGGTAGTGGTTGGTGATTGATGGAAGATGGACCATAAGTGACGTATTTATTGCAAGATGCATTCTTCTTTAGGCATTATATCCTTCACTAATTTTATAATTTGTGGCGGTTCATGGTTTTCTTGTACTCAAGTTGGAATCAAAAATAGAAAAGCCCAAGGTCTGTTCTGTAAGACACTCTAGTATTTAGTTGTGAGGAAGATGAGAGAATATCAAACCAAGAAGTTATGAATGAATCACAAGTAAGATCGAGTAAAAACCAGGAGAGCAGAACAGATGCATACATTTATATCTAAAGAAGATCCTTAGTAAATCCCAGGTACTGGATTTTCTGGGTGAGGCTGGTCTTGTTTCCACATGGCTTATTTTACAGAGATTGAAAGAAAAAGAAGAGGGATAAGAGAAATTTTAAATATTTTTTTAGAAAAATTATGGGAAAATCTTGTCTCCTTAAAAATGTAATGTCAAATGAATACTTTTTACAGTGTATATTTTAGTGTGTGTTTGATTATTTAAAAATGAATTGTTAATTTGTCATTTTGAGTTATTGATTTCTTGTTTTATTCCAGTGTAGTTAGAAATATATTTGATATGGCTTTAACCTTCTTAGATGTGTTAAAACTTGTTTTGTGACATAACATAGGATCTATCCTGCCTGATGTTCTGTGTATGCTTGAGAAAAATGTGTATTCTACTGCTTTGGGTGGAGCATCTTATATGTGACTGAAAATCCTCATGCAAAAGAAAGAAGTTTAACTTTACACCATACACAAAATTTAAGTCAAATGGATTAAAGATTAGAACATAAGATCTTGGGGCACCCGGTTGGCTCAGTCTACTAAGTGCCTGCCTTCTGCTCATGTCACGATCCCAGGGTCCTGGAATCAAGTCTGACTTTGAGCTCTCTGCTCAGAGAGGAGTGTGCTTGTACCTCTCCTTTTACCCCTCCCCCTTTGCTCATACTCTTTCTCACTCTTTCTCTCTCTCAAATAAATAGAAAAAATATTAAAAAAAATAATATCTGAAACTGTAAAACTCCTTAGAAGACAACCTAAGGGGGGTGCCTGGGTGGCTCAGTGGGTTGAGGCCTCTGCCTTCGGCTCAGGTCATGATCCCAGGGTCCTGGGATCAAGCCCTTCATTGGTCTCTCTGCTCAGCAGGGAGCCTGCCTCCCCCTCTCTCTCTGCCTGCCACTCTGCCTACCTGTGAACTCTGTCTGTCAAATAAGTAAATAAAATCTTTAGGGGAAAAAAAAGACAACCTAAGGGAAAAGCTTCATGACATTGGTCTAAGAATTTATTTCTTTGCTATAATATCAAAAGCACAAGCAACATAAGCAAAATTAAGGAATTGGAACTACATCAAACTATAACTGTTCTTCACAGCAAAGAATACAGAGTGAAAAGCAATCTACTGAATGAGAGAGATTTTCAAATCACCTGTCTGATAAGGGTTTAATATCTGTAATATATAAAGAACTAAAACATAATAGCAAAAAATGAATAGCCTAATTAAAAAGTGGTCAAAGGACTTGTGTAGACATTTTTTCCAGAGACCTACAGATGTCCAACAAGTATATAAAAAGATGTTCAATATCACCAATAATCAAAGAAATACAAACTAAAACTACAGTGAGATGTCATCTCACACCTCTTAGGATGGCAATCATCAAAACAAAACAAAACAAAACAAAAAAACAGGTATTGGCAAGGATGTGGAAAAATGATCACACTTCTATACTGTTCATGGAAATGCAAAATGGTTCAATTGCTGTGGAAAATGGTATAGAGAGTTTCTTAACAACTAAAAAAAGAATTACTTTATGATCCAGCAATCCCATTTCTGGGTATATATCCAAAAGAATTGAAATCTGGATTTCGAAGAGAGATGTCAACACTCATGTTAATTTATTATTTACAATAACCAAGTTACGGAAACAATCTTAGGGTCCACCAGCAGTTCAACGGATAAGAAAAATGTGGTATATACAGACAATGAAATTTTACTCAGTCTTAAAAAAGAAGAAAATTCTGTTATCTGCAAAAACATAGATGAACTTGAGGACAATACACTGTGAAATAAGCCAGTTACAGAAGGACAAATATTGCATTTCATTAAAATGGAGAGTAGAATAGTGGTTTATAGGGGCTAGGGGAAGGGGAAATGGGAAGTTGCTAGTCCATGATTATAAAGTTTCAATTATACAAGATATATGTCCTAGAGATCTGCTATACAACATAATGCCTATAGTTAATACTATACAGTGCACTTAAAAAATTGTTGACAATGTAGATCTCATGTTAAGTGAGATCTGACCACATTTTTTTAAAGATATTATTTATTTATTTGACAGAGATCACAAGTAGGCAGAGAGGCAGGCGGTGGGGGCGGGGAAGCAGGCTCCCTGCTGAGCGGAGACACCCCCACCCCCCAGGATCCTGAGATCATGACCTGAGCTGAAGGCAGAGACTTAACCCACTGAGCCACCCAGGGGCCCCTGACCAAATTTTTTAAAAAAGAGGGTTTTTTTTTCAAAAGTCAAGTGACTTTTGTTCCACTTACACAATGTTATATTTAAAAAGCTATAAAAATTAGTGGAATTAAACTAAACAAACAACAATTTACAATGCTTCCATGTGTTGTAGATCAGAAATTCAGAAAAAAAAAAACCCACAAAAAACAAAAACAGAAGAATGACTCTAAAATTGGGAACCTGAGAAAATGTAAATGACTGAGAGTGACTCAAACAACTTGGGGCTTGAGCCATTTAGTGACCTTCTGCACATATCTGGCATCTGGACTGGGAGGAAGCAAACACTGGACTCCCATTTTCCATGTGACTTGGGCTTCCTTACAGCATGACAGTCTCAGGTTAGTCAGATTTTTTACATTAAGGCTCAGAACTCTTTAGTGTTACAGGAAGCCAAATGGTTTTTTTATGACCTAGACTCAGGAGTTAAACAGCACTATTTCTGCTTTTTTTCCATTGGTTGATCCAGTCACAAGCCGCCCAGATTCAAAAGGGTAGTGTATAAATCTCACCTCTCTATGGGGGTCATTAAAATGAAAAGTTTTCAACAGACTAGTTCTTATGTAACACATCTCCGAATTGGTTTAGAAAGTACCATCATTTGGAAAATAAAGCAGGGCGTATGTGCATATGTGCATATTAAGATAACATCTAATATACAGCATTTTAAGGTAATAAATATTTTTACATTGCAACACTCATTCACTTATGCATCTTTTGAACATTTATTTACTGAACCTAGACCAGGCTCTGCATTGAGTGCTAACAACACATGTAAACATGACAAGTGCATTATCTGCCCTAATTGACCTTATAGGTAAGATGAAAACAAACTGATAGGAAATAACAATAAAGGATAGAGTAGTTAAGTCCCAAAATTCAAGAATGGAGCCAAAAACTGGGTCCCAGTGTTCCTAAGAAAATCACTGAGGAAATATAGCATAGTACCTCGGCTACACATTTGGTGATTGGGCTAGAAAACAACAAATATGATAGTGTGATATATACTCAGAGACCAGAAGCTCATAATGTCCCTCGGATGAGGCCCGTGAGTCTATACCTGCTGCAGTGCTCATGTACATCATACATTAAAGCCAGTTCTTTAAAAAAAAATGTGGATTATTCCAGAATTTAACCCTTTTCCATCATTTCCATGGCTGATACTCTGGTCCAAGCTCCTGTCTTTTCTCACATAATTTGCACTAGCTTTCCAGCCTGTCTCTCTGCTTTTGCCCTTGTCTCCTATAGTTTATTATCAGCAGAGCAGACAGAATGATCCTGTTAAACCAAAAAGTGGGAGCATGCCTTCCCTTTTCTTCAAAATTTCTCAATAGGCTCCCATGTTATTTGAAGTAAAATAAAAATTATTAATCGTAATTTATCTGGTCCTATCTTATCTGGTTCCCCATGACTCTTCTGATATCATCCATACTACTCACCCCTGATTATCTTTCTTCCCAGCAATATTTGAGTCGGCTAATACTTGAGAACACCACACATGTTCTCACCTCATGTTCTTTTACCACTGGAGTATTGTCTACCTGGAATGCTGATCTTTTAGATATCCACATGGTCATTCCCCTCACTTTATTCACATTTTTATCTGAAAGTTCACATTTTTATTGGGTTTTTTTGACAATCTTAAATCTCCACCCTCCCTTTTTACATTTTCCTTTCTTGGTTTATGTTATTTCCTGTCATTTATTGTCTTTTAACATGCTAGATATTTCAATTATTTATCATTTCCTTTCTCTGTCTTCCCCACTAGGTATCAGTTCCATAATTGTAGACATTTGTCCTATTGTATATCCAGCTCCTAAAACATTTCCTCCACATTTGTTGATTAAATAAATTAGTATTAAAACATGACAAATCAGGAATGGGGGTGGAATAGGCTTGAAACTTCAGAAAACTAAGATGCTTTAGGTTAGCCTTTCGGAGAGGTTTATGACAACACAGATAGAAACAAGACTGGGTTCCTTGCTATTTCCAGCTGTATCCTTACATTCCTTTGGAGGACCAGCAGGCGTTCCTTTTTCTGACTTATCATATGCTTATGATAACCAAATCATCTGGGTATTTTAGAGTCACAGAGCAGGACTGGCCAGGAGTTAGATGTAAGCCAATTCAGAGACTTCTAATGGCATCCAGTAGCACAGGTTCTCCTGTCAATTATACTCTCTTATACTGTCTTATTCCCACACTTCCACAAATACACATCCCAATATTATATATAACCCAAAATCCTGGACTCTATAGCTTGGGGTTCTGGGAATGTTTTATATGTAGGACACAGCACATCTGATTGAGCAAGATTTGAGAGTTTGGCAAAATGGAGAAATTGTTAAACAAGATAAATACATAGAAGATCAAATCTATAAGATTTGTTGATTTAATTGCATTTAGGGGAGGAAGAAGGCATAATACTGGTTTCTTAGGTCTCTATGTTGAGCAAGTAGAAGGATGAATAATGAAGGTGCTATTCAAGAAACAAACAGGATTGGTTAGATTAGGGGAGATATTGAGTGTAGCTTTGACAGTATTTAGTGGATTTTCTGATAGCCTTCATATCAGAAAATATGAACCAAGGATATCATATCAATCCACGTTGTCCTTCAAGTAACAACATTAGAAACAACTTTTTTAATGTTTGTGAATACCATACACATATGTTCTTTCTGAGAAATATACTACAGCAAGGTTCAGCAAACTTCTTCTGTGAGGGTCAGATAAATATTTTAGGCTTTGTGGGCCATATAATGTTTCTTGTTCCTCTGTCTGGTCTTTCTCCTCCTCTTCCTCCTCCACCTCTTCCACTTCCATTTGTCTTCTTACTCTTAGTGCTCCTCTTCTTCTCCCCTTTTCTTCTTCTGTTTATTTATTTTTATAGTCCTTTAGAAATGTAAAAAATGTGGGTTAAGCTAACAGTAACAACAATGAGTTTGTAGTTTGCTAAGCCCTCTGCTGGAGAATGGGCTTTATACAATTAAGAGATGATGGAAATTTTTGGGAAAAAAGTCAGATGAAAATTTTATTTACTTAATTGTAAAATTAAGACTAAAACAGAGATGGAGTTTTAAGAAGAGAAATAATTTTGTAAATATTTCCCATTACGATGAATTAGAAATCTAAATTAAATGTCTGGGAAAAGGAATAAAAATTGAAAAGTAAAATGAAATCATTGTTATTATGTAGTATAGATAATAGATGGAATTCAAGTAAAATATACAGAACATGTAGTAAAAGATTATGTTTAAAAAAGGAAGAAGAGAAATAAATAAAAATAGAATTATTGATAAGGTAAACACTAGATCAATAGTAAGAACTAAACTAATACTAAAATTTAATAGTTCTTTTTTTAAACATTTTATTTATTTATTTGAGAGAGAGAGAGAGAACACAAATGGGGTGAGGAGGAGGGTCAGAGGGAGACTGAGAAGCAGATTCCCCACTGAGAAGGAAGCCTGCTCCAAGGGGCTCCATCCCAGGACCCTGAGATCATGACCTGAGCAGAAGGCAGAGTAGTCACCCAGTACCCCTAAAATTTAATATTTCTATTAAAAAATAGAAATCATGTAATATAAACAGATGTGGAACATTTAATAGGTAATACTATCTTGAAAATAATTAAGATTTAAATTAGTAACACTTCACAATGATTTTGTATTTTTTAGTTGAATGACTTATTAACTTATTTGATAAAATAGACAAAACACACAAACTCTTTTTTTTCCATGCTGTTCTCTTTAAACATTTCTTCTGACACTCTTACAGTTATTCCCACAGTTCTCTTAATATAATGACTTGAATTAAGGTGTTTAAATGTATTTTGGACGGTATAAGTAAGGAATCAGTAAGTAAGGAAAGTAAGTCACTTATAAGTAAGTAAGGAAATTTTTGTACAAACTAGAATATTATTGAACTTAAATTAAAATGCAACATTTTAAAAATGTAACTTCAAAACAGCCATGAATCTTGGCTAATCTCTATCCAAGCATTGCAGATCACATAGCATCTCAGTAAGATCTCCATTTTATAGTTATTTAAAGATGAATAGATGAGAATAAAGAGAAAATTAACTTATTCCTGGGGATATTTGATGAATATGAAAGATACATTTTGCTGTTAGCAACTATTAAAGTTTATTAAAACCTCCTCAAAGATAATTCTACCGCTCATTAATTTGTGTATGTTCCCCAAAGGACCCTTGTATTTTAGTAATAAAATGTTTTTCAAAAGGCTCACCCAAACAGTCACATACGTAGAAGAAATCCATCATCACCTCCAAAAACTAATGAGGAACTACGTAGCTTCCACAGCTATATAAATTTCACAAGTTTTCATGTCCCTTTAATAAAATTTTCTATTCAATTCTATTCTATTCAATTCTATTTGATAATATATAAAATATTAGCAGTTACAGAAAATATTGACCAGTGTATCATGGTATTGGAGTAGGTCATCAGGAAGACATGATCCCCGGTTGACCCCAGAGTTAGACCTCAGCAGTGGGAGGCTCCTCATCCCCTCCCTGTCTTTAGAATGTAGGCTCTGCCCAACCTTCTCACAGACACAGCCCTTTTCAAGGACACAGACTTTAGAGAATAATGTTATTGAGACCCTCTGGATGATGGTGACAGTATCCAGTTAAGGCCATTATATAAAATTTTAAGATTCTGGTAGGTGGGTACAGAGATCTACTCATCTTATGGCCACCAAGACAAGCCTTCTGTGTATGTTCCCTTGTTATTAAACCTGTACCTACCAATCGGGAGTGGTCTGCCTCTTCAGACTTTCCTTGCCCTCTGTATGGAGGCCAGACTCAGATTTCACCAGAGGAGGCTCCCAAGGTTGCAAGCCAACATGTAGCTGTAAATAGACTGCCTAAGCAAATGAATTCTTTCAGAATACAGACTGTTTAACATAGATATATCACAATGTTAAAACAAGAACTTAAAAATAAATTAAGCCAAACTTATTGAAAAGATTCACTTGAAGAAAAATTTCAATGTAAGTTGAGATGGTTTGCATACGACTGAGATGGGTGCTAAGCATGGTAGGCACTTACTCTTTTGGCTGTCTTTAGAATGAATAGTAGTATTTTAAGATATGCCATTGTACAAATTCTTAGGGATTAAAGATTCTTTAGTCTTAAGCCTCCTTTTTTATTTTCCAGTAGAAAAATCAGGCACTGGTGAAATAAAACCTGTTCAGTGCATAACTAGTTTGAGCCAGGGTCACATGTATTAATAGCATGTTATTTCTGTATAGCAATGTGCTGTTTACAGGACACCTCCATGTTATTAAACTCAAGACTCCCGACAATTTCATTCCATGTCTAGGGATAACCATTGCTGAAAAACTCGTTACAGTCAAAGATTCTATGCCTTACAGAGGTCTAATAACTTGGGATAAATCTCCTCACATGTAAATGTATCAGGACTTGGATCCAGGTTTTCAAGTGCCAAGTTATACACTTTAAGAAGGATTCTTGTGTCTTGAAATGCAACACACATTGAGTGTGTTATTAGACAAGTGCAGGTTCTTGTCCAAAAAGGACCATGACAGAAATAAGGACTGTATCAATCATGACACAGGAGTTATAAGGAGTAATCTCTTCCTCAGATTACCACAAATAACTCCAGGAATTACTGTGGTAATTAAACAATAACCATTTCAAATAAATGGTCCTACTTTAACTTCCTTTTTCTTTCTTTCTTTCCTTTCTTTAACTATTTTAACTTCTTTTTTCCACTATGCAGATTTTCTTTCTGTGGTCTCCTGCCTTGCAAGTGGTCTTTTTTCATACTAGGTTTTTGCCTAGAGAGTGATAAGTAGGATTTGAGAATTAATGACTTAGTAAGAAAATGTTATTAAGCATATTGCAAAACGTCATAGCTTTTCAGAGGTGTCTTTGACTTTTATCATGGAAGAATAGATTTCTTGTGTGGTAAGGAAGACTTTAAAAAATTCTTAGTAAGGCTGTTGCTTCATCCCATAGATGCCAGCAAAGAAGACCACGATTGCACAAGATAGATTTTATGTGACTGAGAACTCCAGGGTTTAAAGAGTCATGCATTCTCTCTGTTTAAATCCTAATGTAAGAAGAAGGTAATGCCTTTCTGTGCTAATCACAGAGGATTCCAGCTCCTGACTACAGTGGAAGAAATACCACCTGTTCTATAAAGGAGAACCTCACCAAATTCCTAATTGTTCACATGAAGAAAAGATGTCAATATGAAATAAGAGAGATTTTAAATCTTTCTTATTTAGTAAACAGCTCGTCTGAGTACTGGATATTTAATACATGAAAATATTAAATGTATGAATATGAAATAACATTAATATAATCAAGATGCGAATGAAACACATGTAAATAATATGATATAGTATATACTAATCCTCTTAATGTATAATGAGATTTATACATTTTAGAAATACTTTCCCAATGAGAAAAAATGCCTTAAAATAGTGCAAATAGCCAAAAAAGTATATTTTATTTCCGTGATAGAATACTATATCATCATTAGTACATAATACATATGTATGTATAAATATATGCAAGAATGTACACAATTATTGGGATGAAACACACAAAAATGTCCAAAATATCATTTCTGGATGTTGATTTATGGATTTTTCCCTTTTTCTTGTAATTTGAATTTAAGGTGGAAGAAGAGTTAAAATGTAAAAGCTTGTGTAATTTTGAAACATTTATAATAAGCACGTGTTACTCTTCAGTGAGAAAAATACAAGTTATTTAAATACATAAAAATAAAACATATGACACAGCTAAAATACACAGTTTTCCTAAACTAAATGCTAAATATTACCTTTGTTTTGTTCAATACGATTTTAAAAAAAGGAAGAAATAATTATCTCTGACACTGTCTTGTGGCATTATGCAGAATATTTTGATTTTGCAAAAGATAGAGTGTTACATATTTTAAAACATGGCTAGCTTTGAGGGCTAGTAATTATAAATTATAAGCTAGTAATTAGGGAGATTTCTTAAGCATTGTTATTTTATCCAAGTCCATTAGATAATAATTGATGCTTAAAAAAGAAACTTTAAAAAAAACAATATAATCAGACAATCTCAAAATCATAGTTTAGGAATTTTAAGAATAAGGAGGCAACAAAATCTATAGAAATCAAACGCAAAGCAGGTAAACTAACTTAACTAAAATGTTCCAATCCTCACAGTTACTCTTTTTCTTTCTTAGGAGTCTCTTAATTATCAAAAGATGAAGCACTGAAAGTGGGGACAGAGTCCTGGAGATGGCACTGACCATACAGGTTAGAGCAAGTCAGAGTGGAGTTGAGCAAATGACATGATTGGATCTTTGGTCTATGAATTGTAACTGTGTTGCTTCCATGATGTTTACAAGATTGGAATGTAAAATCAACGTGATCCATATACAAATCTATATATTAAAAATGAATTATCCTGGATTATGCATTTTATTTCAAAATGGATTTAGTGCTATGTATTATAACATTGTGATACACATGTCAAAAAATAACCCTTTCACTTCTGCCCTTTATAATTCTGAAATTTATTTTGTCTGTCTGTCTATCTATCATCATCTATCTGTCTTGTACTTTGAAAACAAATGGCCTAACTGACCTATTTGTGAAATGATACACTAGGTTTTTTCAATGAAAGTAAGATAAGGAAATTTAAAGTCATTATTTTGCTTTTGTGTGTTGCATGTTTAAAGGCTTAGTGCCACGTATATCAGGCTGAAAATACACAAGCAGTGTTTGTGCTTTATACTCTGCCTTTATTTCTACCACTACGATCACTAATACCTTATATTTTATATCTAAATAAAAATAAACAAAGATCAGAAAGTTTAAGTCACATTCTCAGTACACAGAAACAATAAATATGGATTTAGGTTTAGCTTGTTTATTTTTTTAACCACAGGTTTAGTTTGTGCACATGCATGCATGTGTGCCCACAAAGATACACATTCACACACACACACACACACACACACACACGCACACATACACAGCCATTATTGCTAGTTGTTGACTACCAGCCTGTCCATAGACCAATTATTTATTCCCTCCAACTCTGTTCCTCTTCTGTATAATGAAGGAATTGAAATAGTTTATTAGTGATTTCTTTCAATCAATTTGAAACTGGATTTTAAATTTCAATGAGGAAAGAATCATGAGTGGATGAGCAATTGCTGCTATTTAAGCATAAAATATGTCTTTAATTTAGATTCTCTTCTTTTACAGAATGAACAATTTGTAACTAGTAACAACAGCATGACAAATATTTTTATTTTATTAATGCATGGTTATGGTGCACATGCCTTAAAGAACAGCTTAGGAATCTGATATTTATAATAACGGATTTTTTAAGAATACAAATCTTCCATATTTGTTCATAAGAGCCTAAAGACTTCCTCAAGGGAACATTTTAACAGTGGTTTCAAAAAAGAATATAGATTGCATATATTTCTAATATTTAATATGATTTAGTTTCCAAGTACAGTTTGGCTTACATTATAAATAAATAGTAAAAAAAAAAAAAGTAACTATTAGTTAATCCCATCAAATCTAGTCAAAAGATGATCAAAATGGCAACTAGTTCTGTTCCTAATTACAACTCACCAATTAATATTTTCTCTCACTAGATTGCTGATTGCTTCCTGTGTTTATTCCATTGTGTGGTGAAAAGAACTGCCAATCTGGAATTCACCCTTAGACAGGAAACCAGAATTCAGTTCAGAATTGCTGACTAGTCTTGTCTCATCATAATTTTTCCTAAAGTTCTATATATACTCCTATTGTACTGCCATTTAACCTCTTTTACCCTCAGATTATTCAAAACTAAATATGAAGTACATGATTTGGGATTCTGTTAAAAATACTTCAGTAAGCATTTCCAAAATTAGCATAATTATTCTCAAGAAAGAACATCAGTAGCTAACTTTCTTCAGAGTTTTTAGCATTCACACTTCCATCATATCTAAAAGGAAGTATAAGGTAAAAGAGCAAAGGAAAGATTAAGAGAAAAAGATTTGTAATAATCCCATAGTTTTTCTTTTTTTAGTTTTTTGAATATGGTATACTTAGGTATGGATGTTATCTAGCTAGCTATCCGTTTGTCTATTTTTTGGCATTTCCCCTGTTTTTGTTATTGTCTCAACTCCCTGGGTCTGCTGTCTGTCAAGAATCTGGATACAGTTTCAGTTGTTGCTTCTACAAATATTTCTTAAGTTCCCTTCTCTCTTTTTTCTCCTTCTGAGACTCAAATTATAGTTAAGTGAGGTAGTTTGATATTGTACCACTATTTCAGGATGATCTCTTTTATTTACTTATGGTTTCTTCTCTGATTTTCAGTCTGGGCAATTTGTATTGACATATCATTTCATGTTCACTGAGTCTCAGCTGTGTCATCTACTGACGAGACCTTCAATAGTTTTCTATTCAAGAAAAATAGTTTTCTCTCTGTTACTGAGCTTTTCTTTCCTATCGTTTCCTTTAGACTCTTTATTATTCTTTCCAAAACTCTCCTGAAATCACTTAATTAATTTTGCATGTGGTTTACCTTTTTTACGAAAACCTCTAACATGCAAATAATAGCTATTTGAAATTTCCAGTCTGATAATTCCAGTATCTGTTTAAATCCGAGTTAGTTTGGATGATTTATTTGTCTTTTAGGAATGTGTCCTTTACTGGTCCTTTTTGTATGAATGTTTGTTTGTTTGTGTTTTAATTGAAAGTCAAGCATCTTGTATAGAACCTTAGAGATTGTGTTAAGTATATTTTATGCCTTGAAACATGTCTTTCTTTTAGGGAAGGTTTAACTGCAGGAGTTGAGTTAACCTAATTAACAGTTGGATTGGCTTTGAGATATGATACTGCTACAGGTATCTCCAGCATATTTTAAGCTTAAGTTCTTGCAGTGATTCCTTTGTTTAAGGTAAAGTTTGATTTAACAGTTTTTTTGTTTGTTTGTTTTTGTTTTTTTCCCATTGCCTACTTTATTCTCAGTTTTAGATCTTCCCTTTGTGGTAAGACATGAAGGGATTTAGCTCCAGCGTGTCACATTACTTGGAGACTTTTAGTACCATGAAAAGAGTGGACACTCTCTTACTCTAATTAAAATCTGAGTTTTAAGTATGTACCATGTTCTTGGATCTTGACTGTGGTCTTCCTAATTTTCTTGTCCCTCTCTTGACTGAAATTCTGAGCCTTTGACTTTTTGACTTCTTCCTAAGTAGAGGGTTTTGATTTATTTTTCTCTTTCTTTCCCTAGCTGTAATGGGTGTTCAGGATCATCCTAAGAGCGGGCCAACAGTGTCTGTTGTCATTCTGCCCACAGACTGAGGGTTTTCTTCCAAAGGGAAGGAATCCCTGGCAAGTTTTGTACCCATCCTACAGTAGCCACTCTTTACTTTCCCCTGGGCCTGCACCATGACAGAGAAGTCCTCAAAACTCATTGAACTTATCTGTGGCCAATGAGTGGCCAGTGAGTTTCGAGAAAGAAAAGCCTGGATGAAGGTAGAGATGTCCCCTATATCTGAAAAACCCAGAGGCTTTATCTTCTCTTGCCAATGAATATCTGACCTCTGCAGATTCACCACCCACTGTAGCTAAATCCAGCCCTGTCTTGACAAAGAAGGTGCAGAAGCAAAACAAATTTAAAACAAGAATTTAATTCTCCCTGTTGCAAAGAAGGAAAATGGTCCCATTCCTTTTTCTTAACAACTTAGAAGTTCTTTATCTTTTTGAAATGTATGCAAATCTTTTTAAAAGCGAAATAAGCCTCTTGCCGGCTTTAAGACCCAGAAATGTCTTTATCAAGGACTTGAGAACAATCTTTTGGTAATGTTATCATCAAGGAAGATAGCACTCCTCTCTCCCAGTTCTGTAGGAGTGTTGGAACCTCAGAGGGTGCCTCATCTAAGGTTCAAAACTACTTCCTGTCATAAAGACAGGAGTTTATCTTTCCTTTGGATAGGACAGATGGTCACCCCAACTACCAGAAAAATTTAGGATGAACTATGTATGACAAATAGTGCTTCATGTCCTCTAATTTGAGGACAGGTCAGTTATTGTTTCTCTTGAGGACATTCATGTAATGGGTTCTGCTTGTCTGCTTGGCTTTATAAAACAAGAGAGATATCTTTCTGTTTTTGAAATATCTTAGTGCATTGCCTGTTATGCACATCATATTCTGGTTTAAAGTGTATGCAATAAAAAAAAATGTTTCTTGGCTTTCTACATTTGTGAAGAAGTTTTCTGGGTTTGGAGAAGATTTTACTTTTAATTGTATTTCACCCAAAACCTATGGCTCATGTCTAGTCATTCCTTACAGGCAAATGCTTTTCAGAGGCTTTTGGCCAGTTGTCCTATGACCTCAGTATCCAGATGGGAACAAGAAGCATCATGAAATTACTGTTTGTCTGACTTTTTTTGTAATATTGGGGGCATTTTTCTTTATAATCCATACCTCAGGCACACCCCCAGTAGAAATAGGAAGTACCCCTTTGGCTTTTTGATTCAATTAATTGAGGAAAAAAAAGAAGGAAAGCTGCTTGTTTTTTAGTTTTAAAAAATAGAGTCTCATTCACTTGGCCTAGTAAAATATTTTATAATAAAGACCTAGAAATAAATCAAATAGAGATTTCAGGCATCTTAGGCCAAAATTCAGAATATAAAATGAAGCCTCCCAGAAAGAAATCATCTTAAAGATATTGGTCACAGAAGATTGTGAATGATCTCAAGTGACTTTAGGGAGAGGTTTTTGTTCTAGGAATCCTAGCAGCAAGAATTTATTGACTATGTATCATTACCTGGTTCCACTTCCAACTGTCTCTGTTTTTACCTCTCCTTAACTACTTGTCCCCAAACTTATATTCTATTGGCTAAATCTTTTTGTTTTCTGTTTAGTCCATTTCCTTGCTTATTAGAAAAGAAAAGAATATATAAATTTGGCCCACCCCTGTCCTTGAATATACATTGTTCTGTTACTACTGTTAACAAAATAACCATCTTTATAACACATAACCAGTTTAGATTTTCAAGAGAGAAAAAAATATGATTGGCATAGCTAAGCCCATTAACCTGTTTAGACAGTGTTTTCCTCTATACAATATAAACATCTACACCACTGTTATAGATTAACTGTTCTTAGGTAAATTGCCCCCAAGAGAAATCTTAAGGAATGAGTTAGGGTTTGTCCTTCAACAAGTGCAAATGCAGCAGTATCTCATAGAACTAAACCGAGTGCAGAAAACACTGCTAGTACCTTCTAATATATGTATCAAAAAAAAAAAAAGTGTATTTAAGAATGTAATTAAAAAAAGAGAGAGAAAACGTAATTTAGTCACACACAACTACTACAATCCAATAAAGAATCAATTCCTTTCTTCTGCCTTCTCTGTACTTGCACTCAGGTTGCAAAACATTATTAGAGAAAATAACATTATCTCATATCTTGACGTTCATGTCTCAAAGCATCCATTCTTCTATTTTCCTACATCAGCCCTCTATCTTACACAATGGATATTTCAAACTTCTCTAGTCATCTCAATTTCTCAATTCTATTCATATCAATTTCCCTTTGTTTTTAAAAAAGATTGCATTTCTTCCTTATAGATAGCACATAGATTCAATCAGATGCATTACTCAATGCCTTGATACTAAATCTAAAAATGTTGAATCTGAATTCATTCTTTCCTCATCTTTTCTTGTTACAGTAAGACACCATGATTAAATGCTAACCAAATTTCACTTATTTTTAAACTCTGTCTATTCACTGGTTCTGATCATTTATACAAATTTAAATCTCTCTCATTAACAAATTTTCACTTGACCACCTGTCCTCTGCTAGCAGTACATTGTCTCCATTACTTCTTTCCTACATGTATAGATAGCTTTCTGAAAGATTTCACTTTCAATCCTTGATATCCATAAATCTTGTCCATGTTCTTACCTCAACCCTCTGTCATTTGGACACTTTCCAGAGGAATATATCTCATCAAGATTACCACTGTCTTCCTTTGACTAAATCAAATGGGTACTTCTATGCTATTTAAACTCTGAGGTCTATTTGATACCATTGGACAGATTTTTTTTTTTAATATAGTTTGTCTCTCAATTTTTGGATACCACTTCCAGTCTCTTTTAAGAATCTCCTTTCTATACATGTTCTTATAATTATGTATTTCCTTATAATTATAATTTCTTATAATTAATTTTCTTATAGTTCTATATAATAAATTTCTATATAATAAATTTCTCTATAATTTCTTATAATTAATTTTTTCTTATAATTAATTTTCTTATAATTCTTTCTTATATAGATTTTACTCATTAATCTAAACAGACTTCATGGGCAATCTCACCCATAACCTTATCTTTAATAACATATTATAGTCTGATTTTCAAGATAATATTCATTTTGGATTTTTTTTTTTTCTGGAGTTTATAGCTCATGGAACTCCATATTGCATAGTTCTTTTAGGATGTCTTTTTTTAAAGATTTTTTAAATTTATTTATTTGACAGACAGTGATCGCAAGTAGGCAGAGAGGCAGGCAGAGAAAGAGAGAGGAGGAAGCAGGATCCCCACTGAGCAGAGAGCCAGATGCAGGGCTGGATCCCAGGACCCCGGGATCATGACCCGAGCTGAAGGCAGAAGTCTTAACCCACTGAGCCACCCGGGTGCCCCCTTTTAGGATGTCTTATTGGCTGCTACTACTGACTATGTCTATACCCAAACTTTGAATATTTCCCCTTGATCTCATTCTTCTCTTTTAAAATGTAATAATGATACTCTTTTTTTTTATAGTGTGGTTTGACATACTAACATGTAAATACAACTATGTATATATGTTATTTGCTTCATAGATTCTGCTGCAAAAACACATAATTCCTTTTGTTAAACATTCATATGATAGACTATGAATTTGAGATCTTTCCAGATATGGAACTAAGATGGAAGACTAGTAAAAAGACCCTAGGCTTGTTTTGTCTCTGGAACACAGTTAGATAAATATGAAATCATTCTGAATACCCAAGAAATCAATCTGAGCACTGACAGGACAAACTGCACAATGAGAGAGGGAAGAGTTCACATCATGGAAGGTAGGAGGTGTGGAGACATAGTTTGTGGGAGAAACAGATTGAGGGTGCTGCAGAGTGAGCCCTGGTCATGGAGAGATGAGAGAGAGAGAGAGAGACAGAGAGAGAAGTACACAAGGAAAACTCTTCCCCACAACCATTGATTTGGAAAAATGGAGGGGCTTATTCTCATGAGTTTTTATACCAGTGGAGCTCAAAGACTGGAGTTTTAGGAGTCCACAGTGTGGTTGTTGTGGAACCCAGAGGGTGTTTCAGTGCTTCTGCAGAGAAGGTAGTCATTTACCCCAGGGCAGGGCAGATGGCATGATCTGAGGATCCCATGGGACACAGTAAAAGACATGGTTTTCCCTTCTTGGAGCGCATCTGGAGAGGTGGCATTGCCTCTCTGTGGAAAAAAAAAAATTCTGTAGGCACCACTTCCCTCCCCTGCCCCTCAGTATAGGTGTAGAGACACCTGCTGTCTAAGTCTAAGTGGCTAACCCAGGTACCAGTTCTTTGCTATGTTTTACTCCAAACCCTATGCTCCTGTGCTTTGTTGTGACTGTCCTTCTAGATCAAACCTGCATCAGTCTCAGCGCAGCAATACCTCCCCAGAAGACTAGCATGGGTCCCCACCATGCCAGGTCCCTAAAGTTTGGGATATTAAAACTCATCAGGCCTGGCTGGGAGAGAGCCCAAGGTGCACTGTGTTGCTTCAGGTGGGCAGCAGCCTGGACATAGGACTGTGTGAAGGCAGATCTGAGGGATGTCTAGAATGCAGGAGATGAGATTGTTCACTGTTCTGGGAGGGCTTCTTGGACAGACACATGGGCCAACTCCTCTCTCTGGGGACTAGGGATCTGGCTAGTGCCATTTCCTTCCTCTGCCTCTCAGCCCATACAAACTTCAGTAAACAGCAAGCACCAGCAGTGGCGGCCCAAACTGCTAACACCAAGCCCTGTCCCTGGTGCTCTGCTGGGGTACTGTTTTTCTCAGACAAGTGTGCCTTGGGACAAGCATAGGGACCCTTCACCAAGAAGACCAGCACAAACTCCCTGCATGCGCCACATCTACTGACCACAGACTTCAGCAAAGCTTCAGCTCCAGTGGAAATAGCATCAAGGCTCTTTTAACAAACAGAAAGAACACACCTAGTTAAAACTCACCACACTCTGACCAAGGTGCAAACACTTCCCACTGCAGGCAAGGAGAAACTCTGCAAAGAACTGACCTAAAGGACAGAGCAGCCAAAACATAGCCGAGAGTGTGTACAATATACACCAGAGACACTTCTTGAAGTGCTAAGTCCTGGAGGGTACATGACCTCTTTTTTCAAAGCTCATTACTCTCAGAAATAGGAAATATAACAGACTTTTCTAACACAGAGAAGAAGACAGAGACCTAGAAAAAAATGTCAAAACAGAAGAATTCATCCAAAAGAAAGAACAAGAAGTCATGGCCAGAGATCTAATTGAAATAGATATAATATGCCTGATCCAGAATTTAAAGCAACAATCACAAGGGTAATGGGCTTCAGAATAGCGTAGAAGACATCAGGGAGACCCTTACCACAGAGATAAAAGAGCTAAAAATCAATCAGGCCAAAATGAAAAATATGATATCAAGATTCAAAACCAACTGAATGCAACGGGCACAAGGATAGAAGAAGCAGAGGAATGAATAGTGATATGGAAGGTAGAATTATGAAAAATAAGGGTAGCTGGAGGGCTCAGTCAGTTAAACATCTTAGTCTTCATTTTGGCTCAGGTCATGATCTCAGGGTTGTAAGATGGAGCCCTGCATCAGGTTCCACACTGGGTATAGAAACTGCTAAGATTTTCTCTCTCCCTCTCTCCCAGCCCCTATAACACCCCCCACTACTCATTCTCTCCCTCTCTTTCTCTCTCTCAAAATAAAAAATATGGAAAATAATGAAGTTGCACAAAAGAGGGAAAGAAAACTCATGGATCACGAAAATAGACTTTGGGAACTCAGTGACTCCATAAATCATAGTAATATTCATACCTTAGGAGTCCCAGAGGAAGAGATAAAAAAAGGGGGCAGAAGTTTATTTCAGAAAATGATAGCTGAAAACTTCTCTAATCTGGAGAAGGAAACAGACATCCAAATCCAGGAGGCATAGAGAACTCCCTTCAAAATCAACCAAAGCAGGCCAACACTTCTGATTCCAAAACCAAAGACTCCACTTAAAAAGAGAACTACAGGCTAATATCCCTGATGAACATGGCTATAGAAATTCTCAGCAAAATACTAGCAAGTTGAATCCAGCTGTACATTAAAACAATCATTCACCACGATCTAGTGGGATTTATTCATAGGTTGCCAGGGTGGTTCAATATCCTCAAATGAATCAATGTGATGATATACAACATTATTAAAAGAAAGGGTAAGAATTATATGATCCTCTCAATAGATCCAGAAAAAGCATTTGACAAAGTACAACATCCATTCTTGATTAAAAACAAAACAAAACCCTCAACAAAGCAACAATAGAGGGAACATACCTCAACACCATAAAGGTCATAGACAAGAGACCCACAGTTAATCTCATCCTCAATGGGGAAAAAATGAGTACTTTTCCTCTACCATCAGGAACAAGACAGGGATTCTTATCCCTTGAAATCTTGCCATTTGCAATGACATGGATGGAGCTAGAGAGTACTAAGTTAATCACTCAGAGGAACACAAATACCAAATGATTTTACTCATATGTGGAATTTAAGGAAAAAAAAGAAACAAACAAAAAATGAGCAGAGGGGGAAGAAAAAGAGAGAGGCAACTCAGAAAATAGACTCCTGACTATAGAGAACAAACTGAGGGTTGCTGGAGGAAAGGTGGATGGTGAATGGGTTAAATAAGTTACAGGGATTAAGTCACATACTTGTGATAAGCACCAGGGGATGTATGGAAGTATTGAATCACTATATTGTATACCTGATACTAATATAACACTGCATGTTAAATAATTGGAATTTAAATAAAAACTTGAAACTATAAAGATCCTTTCCAAAGCCTCTCAAAAGAAGCAAATATCAAAACAATTTTATAGACATTTTTATTTTGAATCTTTCAGTATTCCTAAAACTATATAAAATGTACCTATTTCTGATAAAATCATTTTTCTCATACTGCATTTTTTTCAATATATTAACATCTTTTAAAAATTTCTGGGCTTATAATAAATAAATATATTAGATAATATAGGTGCTATGAGAAAACAGAAGCATTGAATGCAAACTCTGCCATTGAGTGTGTACAAATTAAGTGGTAATAAATAAAAACAATCTGAGTTTGAGAACATATTTTCTGCTCAGCCCTCCCATAATAGTTTAAAATATGAAAAAGAATAACTGCACATGTGCAAGTAGAAAATATTATTAACATTTTTTATTCTACAAAATATGCTGATTTCCTTTACACTTTCTTCTTACAAGAAATCTTTGATTCAGAGAAATTGTAGATAGCAGTTTATGCCTGAGAATTTTAAAGGAGAGAGGGAAGAGGAAAATATTTTAAAAAATAGTTTTTTTTCTTGAAATTAGATTTGTTTTTACATGTAAGTTGTTGGTTTTTCCTGTAGAAATCCTCATTTATAACAACTTCATATATTTAACTTCATATGTAATTGCATGTATTTATTTTATACATCTTGCTGTTGAGATTGATATACTCAGCATTTTAAGTATCTGCCAATAGGAAAGATTAAGAAATCTAACTATGTGTCACTGTAAAATTTGGTTTGTTACAGGCTGGCCTAAAACAGAACGGTTCTTTCACATGAGTCTGTTTTATTTATTATTTATTTATTTATTTATTTATAAGTGGATTTATGAATCTTTCCAGCTAAATTCTATATAATAAAAATTGCATATATTTAAGATGCACAATGTGTTGTTTTGATATTAGCAATACATTATAAAATTATTACCAAAATCAAGCTGATTAACATATCCATTACCTTACATAGTTATATGCTTCTTTTGAGGTATGAACATTTAAGATTAGCTGTCTTATCAAATCTGAAGTATACAATAGAGCGTTATTAACTATAATCACCCTGCTCTATAGTAGACTTCCAGAATTTATTCATCCTGCATTACTATTTGTACTCTTTGTAACATTTCTCCATTTCTTCCACCCACCAGACTATGGTATTTCTTGTTCATCTACTTAGAATATAAATAATAATCCTCAAGACAATGATGTTCATAGGGGAAACAAACAAAAACCTGTTAGGAATTAAATGTTCATAGCCCCCCAAATTTTTTATAGCAGAACTCTAGCTCCCAAAGTAATGGTATTAGGAGATGAGGGTTTTGGTACATATGTAAGTGTAGAAGAAGTCATAAAGGTGGAGCCCTCATGACGGTCAATTTGGTGACCTCAAAAGAGGAAGAGACCAGAGCTCACTGTCTGCCTGTCTCTGAGAAGACAGCAAGAGAGGAGCTTTCTGCAAATGAGGAAATGGGTCCTCACCTGAAACCACATCTGCAGGCATCTTGATCTCTGAATTTCCAGCCCCCAGAAGTTTGAGAAATATTTTATTGTTTAAGTTACCCAATTCAGGGTATTTTGTTCTAGCAGCCCTAGCTAAGACAACCTTTATAAAATGTAATTATTTTGATATTTTGTTGTAGGTACTTTTAAAAAAGTGATAGATTATATGTTTCAGATTACAAGGCCTCAACACAGATCAGATTTATTTTGAAGTATCTGATTTTTATATAACTTTGGGAAGTTTTCTTACATGGTTAATATGTGTTCATATAATAGAGTCAAATTTTTATCTAATGTTAGTTAATTCAGTTTTCTCTAAGAGATGTTTCATCTAAGAGATGAAAAAAAATCTTTAACTCTTGGGGTGATTACATGTGTAACAACACATTTTGCCTACAATACTGTGTCATTAAAGCAGCCTCAATTTTTTAGTGTCCGCAAATCTTTTAACAAATTTAAATGAGAGGAACAGGTTAATTCAAACTGTTTTTCAGAGTCAATATGACATGATAGATAATTTAAAAACATATTTATTTTATATTACTGATCGTATATTTGACAGAAGTAAAATTTTACTGCACAGAAATTTAAAGGTAAATTATTTACTTTTAATCTGAGTAAATTTTGCACTATTAATTCCACAATAGCACCAGGTACCACAATTTCCTTGACAATGTTGCTTTTGAGGAGGGTTACTAGTCAATGGATATAAAGTTTTAGTTAAGCAAAATCAGTAAATTTTAAAGATTTGCTATACAACATCATACCTGTTAACTATACTGCGTTGTGCACTTAAAAATTCATTAAAAGTGTAGATTTCATGTTAAGTGTTTTTACTATAATAAAAAAAAACAATAAATAAAATGGAAAAATTCATAAAAAGCACTGGATTATTTGAGAGAAATTATGCAAGAAAACAAAACTCTAAAGAAAGGGCTATTAAAGGGGCACCCCGGTGACTTGGTTAAGCGTCTGTCTTCAATTTAGGTCTTGATCCCAGGGGATTATGCTGGGATCAAGCCCTACATTGAGCCCAGACTCCCTGCTCAGCAGGGATCTGCTTCTCCCTCTCCCTCATGCTCTCACTCACTCTCTCTCTCCCTCTCAAATGAATAAATTTTTAAAAAATCTTTAATAAAAAGGGCTATTAAAAAAGAAAAAAAGGAAAAAGGGCTGTTATTAGTGTTGCCTTGTTTTATCATTTATCATTTAGCTTTCTCCTCAGTATCATTAAAGCCTCTGTGCCTCCAAAGAGTGCTGTTTAGACAGAAATGCTCTACAGCTAACTGGCATTTGCAAAGCATTGCTCTTTTATATTTATGTAAAAGAAATAAACATTGGGCTGGCTTTTGGATTCTTATATTAAAATAATAGCTACATAATAATGAAAATGAAAAAATAATTGAGTTATTTGGCTTTGCTAATTTCTTTGTAATTTTGGAAAACACAGAAATAAACAAATTCCGTTGTATGCTGTAAAGAATGAATTTTGCATGTAATTAAAAAAGACAACTGTAAAAAGATACTAAATTAGGTTAAGATAATTACTATTCTGGGAGAAATCATTAACAAAATAAAAATAAAAATGGAGAGAAAGGATGTTTTTCAAAAGTACAAAAGCATCTGAAGTATCGACTTGAATCTAACACCAACACTTCTTGTATCTTGAGTAAAACATCTGTCTTTCCAGCTACCACTTTTCCTCTTTTCAAAACACACTTCAAAACACACATTTTTTTTCCTAAGTTCATTAACCATGGCTTCATCCCAAATGTCATATTGTCATATCCTCTTCTCAATATGCACTGCTTGTTCCAGCTCTTATATCTATTTTGTGGATCGGGAATTAGTGTGTGTGTGTGTGTGTGTGTGTGTGTGTGTGTTTGTGTTTATGTGTGTGTGTGTGTAGTATATGTGTATATGTGTACATATGTGTGTGTGTATATATATATATACTATATATGCATAGTAGTTAAGTAGTTGTATGTAGTAATTGCTTAATACATGGGTCTTTTTAATATGCAAAAAACCTAAATATTCGAAGTATGAATTCATTAAATACTTCTTTTTTAGGGCATAGACAAATGCATGTATATGTAATAGTAACCTCAAATATACTAATTTTCTAATATTCTAACACAAGAAACACTTGATAAATAATTGCTTGATTAGATGCAGTAATATTTTCTAATATTGTATATCTCTGATGTAAACTCAGTTAATAAAATGAGTTGCCATTTAATGAGATCAAAAGCATTTTTATTTTCATACTTTAACTCATGGTGCAGCTAAATTAAATTATTCCCTAGGAGCAACTACTCATCTTAAGTTATCTGGAAGAAGCATCACTTTCTTCTGAAGAAATAAGAACTGGATGAATTTCTCCAGAGATTTTCATATTGTAATATAACCTACAATGTAAGAATATAATACAGACTCACCTGAAGAAAAGGATTTCTATATATTCAATTTATTTAATTCCATAAGATTTCAGGGAATGTGGGGGCACCTAGGTGGCTCAGTGGCTTAAGCCTCTGCCTTCAGCTCAGGTCATGATTCCAGGTCTTGGGATCGAGCCCTGCATTGGGCTCTCTGCTCAGCAGGAGCCTGCTTCCTCCTCTCTCTGTCTGCCTCTCTGCCTCCTTGTGATCTCTGTCTGCCAAATAAATAAATAAATAAATAAAATCTTTAAAAAAAAAAGATTTCAGGGAATGCTTACTGTTACAAATTACTATTCCTACTTTGAGGAACAAGAGTGGACTAAGATACTCTTCTGAAGAGGATACTCAAATCCTCAAAATACTAGTTATGTATTTTGTTTTCCCGTATAAATGTGTTTCCCTCTTTCTGGACAGGCAGCAAATCCCCAACACACAGAAATAGAAAACAAATAAATAGAACTTCAAATTCCTTATTATTAAATACCAATGAAAATGTCAAAAAGCAAGTAATAATAACCAAACTATAGTTAGGCCTTCAGATATTCATTGGAATTGACCAGTTCAAGACAATAAAGGTAATAAACAATGTATAGTCATTTCCAGTAATGGAAAGAGGAAAAGACTGCTTAATTATATTTCTCTGGAAAGATATTTACTAGCTCAATTATACTGCATTCTGTACTTTGTATATGTTATTCCAAATTCAGATTTCTCAAGACTTGATTAGTGCAACAAAGAGCACTTTAGGCTTTAGAAACACAGTAAATACTTCAAAGAACAAAACCAAATCAAGACTAAGAATTTATTACTTAGAATTCTTCAAAACAATTTCAACAAATTGGTCACAAATTTGACATCAAAAGCATAGTTATCTCATATTAATTTGAACTACTGAAGCGCACTTCAATTTTTGATGTATTTTTAAAGACTTTTTGTTATAAAAGATAAGGTCATTTAGAAATCACATATGTAAAAATTAAAAGCAAAACTCAAATTTAAAATTTGTGTAAATGTCTTCAAAATATCTAATCTGTAGATCCTAATTAGTCATAAATTTGTTTCTTCTATATCTCTTTCAGCAATAATATTATGTCTTTAAAAATTCAGAAATATGTACTTTGTATTAAAAAAAAAGAAATGTAATACTTATAGTGAAATGGACTATACTGACTTTATAACAAGTAAGAATATCTAACGTGATTTAAGTAATAAAAATAATTGAAAATATTGATAAAGTTGGCTATATTAAACATTAAAAGCTTTCTCTATCCAAAAACACCATCAAGGTATTGAAAAGGTAAGCCATTGCATGGAAGAGATATATACAATACATACAATGGTTGTGTCCTGAAAATATACTTTTATATTTCTCTCAAAAAGCATTAAAAAATTCATACTAATAGAAAATGATCCAAAGACTTGAAGATTTTAGGTTGTTCTGTTTCGGTTTTTTTTTTTTTTAAAGAATGATCCAAAGACTTGAACTGGCATATCACAGCAAAAATATTGAAATGCTCAAAGGACACTGAGAAAGATACTCAAGCCCTATTACTCATCAGAGAAGTACCAATTGAAAACATTGTGACATACCACTACATACTTCTTCTAATGCTCAAAGGTGGAAAGACTGACAGTACAAGTATTGGCAAGGATGTGGAGCATCTAGATGCTCATGTTCTTCTGAGGCAGTTGGTACAATTACTGTGGGAAATTTTTTAACAGTTAGGAGAGAATGTGTATGTTCTGCTCTTAATAATTTCATTATTGTACATATATATCCAATAGATATGTCCATATATAAACATTAAGAACACACACTAAGATATTTATGGCAACTATAATCATAATAGCCCCAAAGTGGAGAAAACTTTATTTTCAGCAATAGTAACTTTGATTAATAAACCTTGGTATATTTTAATAATAGAGTAATATACAGCAATCAAAATGATCAGGCTCCTGAAGAGCATGAGTTTAAACCACATAACACTATATAAAAATAACCAGCCATAAAAGAACATATACTGTATGTTACATTTATATCAAGCAGATATATGGCATAAGACATAAAATAGTAGTTTTATTTAGGAGAAAGAGGTTGGTAGTAACTGGGACATGCATAGGGCTTCAGGATTGTTGGAAAGGATTTATCTTGAGGTTATTGTTGGTAAAATAGTTATGTTCACTTTCTGCTAACCATAAATCATTAAACTCATGACCTATATATGTGTGTGTGCACATAGTTATACAAATTCAACAAAATATTTATTAACATAATTATAAATAAAATCAGATTACCTTATCTACAGAAAATAGATATTAACTACTAGCTATAAAATACTGAATAATTATTTCTCCCAATTTAATTCAGCATTATAAATTTAGTAGAAATAGGTCTATACATTAAAATTAATAAAGTCTTTAAAAAATTAAATGTGTAAACAATATTATAAAAATATTCACAATAAGGGACATTTCTATATATTTTACATCCTTCAGTTTGGCTCTACAGTATTCACCCCCCCAGGGCACGTGGGTGAGTCAGTCAGTTAAGGGCCTGCCTTTGGCTCAGGTCATGATACCAGGGTCTTGGGATAGAGCCCCACATTGGGTTCCCTGCTATGCGGGGAGCCTACTTCTCCCTCTCCCTCTGTCTACTGCTCTCCCTGCTTGTATATTCTCTCTCTGTGTCTCAAATAAATAAATAAAATCTTTAAAGTTTTTATCCCAAGTTGAACCAGTTATAAAAGATTTGGGGGGAAAAAATCTAAGTGTAGTACCTTTTAGTTATATCCTTGATATAATGGTTTATAGTAGAATTTTATTGTATTCCTCAATAGAGATTCTAAAAATGATATTCAGACCAAATACCCTTTCAATAAAAAAAATATAATCCATATCTTATTAACTAGCAACACATTGCTCTGCTTTCTAAGTTGTCTCTAGCATCCAACATACATTATACTTTCAAATTAATGCAATATTTTGACAAGATTATTTCAAAATTATTTGTGGGATCATCAGAGTTAAACTTCAGTTTGTCACATGAAGCAATATATTTTTCTCTGGCAAACTCAATTTGTTCTAAAATTAAACAACCTCTGATATATCTTCATTAAGTGAAAATCAAATATCCCTCTTCTTCCTTGTTTTCTTCATCTTTCTCCTTCTTGTCTTTTTCTTCCTTTTTCTCTTTTCCTTCCTCTTCCTCTTCTTCTCCTTCTTTTTAAAATATAAAGACCTGTCTTGGATGCATCATTTCTCAATAATTAAAACCCTTCAGTTTGAAACAAAACACATTTTACATTTTTAAAAACAGTTTATGGAAAAAAAACAGTTTATGGAGTAAAATTGACAGGTAAAAAGCTGTACATATTTAATGTACAAAACCTAGTGAGTTTGGAGATAAGTATACACCCACGAAACTATCACTACAATCAATGCCGTAAACAAATTCATCACCTCCGAAAGTTTCCTTCCACTTTTTCAATTATTATTTTTGTGTCTTAAAAACATTTAATATATGATCTGCCCTTTTAGAAAAATTTTAAATATAAAACACAGTATTGTTTAACTACAGGTTTTATGCTATATAGTAGACCTCTAGGACTTAATCACCTTGTATCACCGTAACTTTGTACCCACTGACTAATACTTCTCCATTTCTCACTCCCCTCCCTCCATAACCCCCCATTCTATTCTCTGCTTTTATGACTTTGACTATCTTAAATTCCTCCGATAAGCAGTATCATGTACCATTTGTCATTCTGAATCTGACTTATTACACTTAGTATAATGTACTTCAGGTTCATCCATGTTATTGCAAATGGCAGGATTTCCTTCTTGTTGAAGATTGATTATTTTGTTGTATGTATATACCACATTTTCTTAAATATGATGAAAAAATTAGAAAGAAAAACATAGTATTTTGATAGACGCTTTGATTGGGTATCTATTTCTGGATGTGTATTTATTTACAAATGTTTTAAAAAATCATGTGACCTCTCTAGGAATAATTTCTTAATTGGTTATAGGAGATGAATTATATTCTTCTCCATAAAAATGAGAATTTTACTTTATAAAATATTTTGATAGGGGCTAATTTAAAAATATTCATGATATATGAGCATATTGATTCCTTTTGCAATAACTCAGATTCTACCTGAATGGCAATGGAATAAATGAAGCTCCTCTGGAAGTCCCCACCCCACTGAGACCTTGGTGTCTTACTGGCACCTAAAGAAAAAATATAATGTTATGACTTATATTATTTACTTGTTCTTCTTTACATGTTGAGACTGTGGCAAATTACACAATGCATACACACTATACATGGTCAATCATGTATTCATAAAACAAAATTTGGAAGCACAGTTTTCATCTGTACACCTTTAGAAATAATCACAAATGCTGTTGTATAATTCATGAATATACATAATCAGGTAATACACGGTAACACTGGAATAATAATTAAAGGAAAACATATAACAATTACTAAACAATCACATTATTACATGTTTGATAGAAAAACTTTTTGTCGTATTCTTTTTTACAAAGAAAAAAGATTGCTCTGTAAATCAGTCAAATTCTGAAGAACTACTAAGGAAAATTCTTTTTTGTGAAGAGTTTGATTACCTGTAAATCCAATAAATTCAATTCAATAAATCCAATAAATTTGTAGACATAGAAATAACACCCATCTTTAAGTGAAATGAAGAGAATAACATTTAATTAGAAAGGGTCTAAATATTTAGAAATATTTATTGAGTGACTGGTATGTTCCAGGCACATTATACATGCATGTGAATATACTTAAGATACTGGCAGGAGGACAGTGAAATTAAGAACTATTTTATAAACCAACTTGAAAAGGAAATAAAGAAATGAGAGGGATAATGAGTGATTTTTTTTTTTTAAAGATCAAAGCTGTTGGGTTTAAACAACAATTAGGGTTATGCTGAGTAAATGCTTTAAAAGGATATGAAACTGTGGTCACATAGTGAGACGTTAAGTAATTTTCTATATGACGATGGAAGAGAGTGACTAAAGCAAAGTGAAGGCACACATCCATTAAAATAAGAAGAAAAGTGATATTCTGAGGTGGTTAATGGGTAGTCTGAATGCAAAATAACAAAATTCAGGATAAATGCATGAACTGGGCAAAAAGAGTAAAAAGAAATAAAACCTGGGGTGCCTGGGTGGCTCAGGGGTTAAGCCTCTGCTTTCAGCTCAGGTCATGAGCTCAGGGTCCTGGGATCAAGCCCTGAATCCGGGCTCTCTGCTCAGCAGAGAGCCTACTTCCCTCCACTCTCTGCCCACTTGTGATCTGTCTCTCTGTCAAATAAATACATGAAATCTTAAAAAAAAAAAGAAATAAAACCTGAGATGGATGCCAAAGTCTTCAATAAAATTATTCTATACTTTATTTTTTTTTTTTAAGATTTGATGTATTTATTTGACAGAGAGTAGGCAGAGAGGCAGGCGGGGTGGGGAGCAGACTCCCTGCTGAGCAGAGAGCCCAATATGGGGCTCGATCCTAGGACCCTGAGATCATGACCTGAACTGAATGCAGAGGTTTAATCCACTGAGCCACCCAGGTGTCCCAAATTACTCTATACTTTTAAGAATGAAAATAATCATTTTTGAAGTTAACTGATATAAACAATAGTTTTTCCTATGCAAATTAAGGCTTATGTTCACTTTATAATGTGCAAATAGATAAAATATTTGGGAATGTCTGGGATGATGAATGTAGGGGGTTGGTACAAACTAATAGCATGAACCACAAAGGAGCAAGGTTATTGGCATGAGGAAAAACATGTAATGAGCTGAGTCTCTCTTCTGTGGGAAAGGAAGACATTATTCCTACCTAGGTAGCTAGTTTATGTTAGAATTACCCCTTCTTAGTGCTTGAGGAGTAATCCAGGTTTTGCTCAAGAACTGAAGTATGAGAAATATTCAGTGAAAGGAACAATGATAGAGTGGAGTATTCCAGAATAGATGGGTTTCCCAAACCATAGAATTTTCAAAGCTAACCTGAGCAAGTCCTGGGCAAACAGGAGTATTTGGTCTTCCTAAGTGAAAGTAAAGTGCTGCAGGTATAGGATATATCAGTAAAGGAATTGATGGAGTTTGCATATGATGGATTAGACACTGAAAGTTTGGAGAAAAGAGGGGAGGGTTTGTTAGAGAAAAAATAAAGATAAGCAGAAGCCAAGTCATAAACCGTTATGTCATGCTAATCAGTTAAAATGGAGCCACTCTTATTTTTGTCAGGAGATAAAAAAACAAGACAAGGGACGCCTGGGTGGCTCAGTTGGTTGGACGACTGCTTTCGGCTCAGGTCATGATCCCGGAGTCCCAGGATCGAGTCCCGCATTGGGCTCCCAGCTCCACGGGGAGTCTGCTTCTCCTTCTGACCTTCTCCTCGCTCATGCTCTCTCTCACTGCCTCTCTCTCAAATAAATAAATAAAATATAAAAAAAAAAAAACAAGACAAAACAAAACAAACACCATTGCAAAATCTTTTTTTGCAAAACTAAGTCTCTAATGGCATTAGGAAACCTTGCTTTTAATAAACCATTCATTATTAACATAGGGAAGCCGACACAGATCTTAACAACCAAATAATGAAATAAAATAATAAAAGGTTTATATGAATTTTATATCACAGTATAGGATAGAGCTTATATACAGCCAAACTGACAAAACTCTGTTCTTACCTCTTGCAACCTCCTTTGACTGGCCAAGATAAGAGCAATGGAATTTATGATGTATACTTTAGATTACTAAGCTCTCCTGGTGATCCCTAGGACCAGAAACACACTTGCTGGGAAACTCTCTCTTGACCTCTACTGAAGAAAGATTCCTCACAGAGATCTTAGCGGTTCAATTTGGAAATAAGTGAGGCCATGTGTGAATAAGGACCTGAGGATCTTGTACCCTGATACCTCTCCAACACCAACTAGTTGCCTGCACTCTGTTTCTCTTGCTTCACTGTTTCTTTACCTTTAAATAAAAGCCTTATATGAATATGCCCTGTGGAATCTTGTGAGTATGCCTAAATATTTGAAGTAGTGAAATCTTTATACTCATTTTACATGAAAAATAAATTACATTTTCATGTATGCTTTATATTAATATGTAATTCCTAGACATTTTCTGTTGTGTTTCATTCACAGAGCTCCTACTTCCCAGACATGAAGGAGAAAAGACAGAGGGGAAGAAGTGGTAGAATAATTATTTGTGATATTTCACAGTTTATTTCCTCATTCTAAGTAGGATGAAAGCACTATATGAAAATTATGGAATAGGGATTCCAAATATGGAATTGATTAATTTTCTAAAAAATTCTCTTTAATCTTTACTCTCCCTAAAATTATCTTGAGTTAATTATCATATTCTTATGATATCATAAGTATCAATTCTAGTAACATGGAAGGACCCCAAATAATGTATTATACTGAGGACAGAGTTAATAGAGGGAGTATTTTAGAGACAAGACTTCTGTTTTTTGTTTTATGAAAAAAGATAGATACTTTGCTGACAAAAGAAACATCTTATGAAATATGTAATTTCATTATTAGATATTCAAATTTTATTCATTAAATGTTATTAATTCATAGGTCTTTATTTTAAACCTCTTCAAATGAAGTTTCAATGTTTTATATTAATATCAAGGTATTACACGAGTATTGCATTTGAGAGTAATACTAAGTATTATTATTTTAAATATAAGACACTGTTATAAGCACAATGGGATACCATTAAAGTAAATTAAGGTGTAGACAGACACAGTGAACCTTGTGTTTTGGATATATTTCTCTAGCTGAAAGAAAGAGAATGAATAGAAGAAGCATAGACCTGAAGTCAGGGACAGTGAATTAGAGTTAATGGGGTAAGAAATCAAGGTGAGACTTAATATGACCTAAAGTGGAAGAGTTTACAAAAGAAAAAGGGGAAAATGATTTTGAGGAAGAAACCTGAAAATATGAGTGAAGTAAAGAAGGGCTACTGGGAACACGTAAGTAAACTTTATCCTCTTTATAATTTTGTGAAAGACTGAATCTGCTAATTAAAGTCTAGAACAGAGGTTGGCAAACTAAAGCCTACTAGTTGACACTGTTCTTGTAAATAAAGTTGTATTGGAAAACAACCACACCTATTGGTTTATGTGTTGTCTAAGGCTACTACAAGGGCAGAGTTGAGTGACTGAGACAAAGACCAAGAGACATGTAAAACAAAATACTCACTATATGGCTCTTTGCAGAGAATGTTTACCAAGGGCAAAATACTTGAATTTCTGGAAATATTTTGGTGAGGTTTCAAAATGTTTCCAGTTTATATGTTAGAATCCTCAAACTCCTATACATATAAAGCTAATCTGAATTAAGGATTTTTTTTTTTAATTGAACAAACCAAGAAGAAATATTTCTGGTCTGAATTATGCAGCACTTTAAGTAACTTCTTTCACAACACTAACGTTAATACATGGTAAAAAGTAATAAAAGTTGTAATTTCTTTTTCAAACTCTAATTTTACACAGCATTCCCAGTTAAGTCTAAACTTTACCTCATTTACATATGATTAGCTGAAAGTTTAAATGGATATAACTTTGAAGAAAATTTATCAAAGAACACATCAAATAACAGTTTTAGTAGTTAACAATGATTTTATAACTATGACACTAATTGAGCTTTATAAAGTTCTTCAGACATTTATAAAATTACAGGAAATGCATTAAAATACATAAATACTAAAAGAATTTGGGCTCAATGGAAAAGAGTTGAACTTTCCAATTAATCATCTGGCAGGCACTTTTATCTCCCAATCAAATGAAAGGGTAAAACTAAACTATATCAAGAAATGTGAAAGAAAAGGAAAAGCCATTTTGATAATGTTATTTATAAACCTCAGTGGGTAATCTACACTCTTAATTCTTGCCTACTGTTTTTCTATGTACTCTGAAAGCTACAGACTCTCTGAATTCCCACTCTGTCTTATCCATTAGGTTGTCAAATTAATAAAACCTTAGATGTGTTTGATTACACAAATTTAGCTAAAAACAGTTTTTAAATAATTTTTATTGAGAAATATAACAAATGCTTAAATGCTGCATATAATGGAGATACACAGTTTAAGGAGAAATAAAACAAAGCCTTGTGTGCATGCTTTGTAACTTAAAACATTAACAGTGTTATCAGCACCCAAGTGTTGATTCACCCACTTCTTTCTCTATTGTGTGAAATATTCATTTCGTTCTTTGATTAGAATTGCCATATGTATACATATGTAGACATAAGTACAAATATTTATTTTTCCATGTTTTAAATATCTTTAAATGACAATTTTTACATTTCTACACTATCTTTTTTGCTCAATATTTGCTTTGAACCTCATCCATTTTGATGAGTCTAGTTGTAGTTCATTAATTTTCAATGCAAATAAAAATCATTTGTATTATTATAATTAATTTCTATTTGTACACTCCATGGTTTTTTCTTTTTTTTCATTTTTTATAAAGATTTATGTGAATAGCCTCACACATGCCTCCTGGTACAAACACAAGAATCTCTCTAGGTTATGTTCATAGAAGTATAACTGTCTTATAGAGTATGTGCATGTTAGCTTTTCAAATATGGTTGCACCAACTGACCATACCACCAGCAGCATTTATGAGTTCCCCTCACTTCCCATCCTCATCTACACATATAATGATGTTTCTTTTTTTTTTTTAAAGATTTTATTTATTTATTTATTTATTTATTTATTTGACAGAGAGAGATAACAAGTAGGCAGAGAGGGAAGCAAAGAGAGAGAGGGGGAAGCAAGCTCCCTGCAGAGCAGACAGCCCGATGCAGGACTCGATCCCATGACCCTGAAATCATGACCTGAGCTGAAGGCAGAGGCTTAACCCACTGAGCCACCCAGGTGCCCCTCTTTTTTTTTTTTTAATTAACATATAATGTATTATTAGCTCCAGGGGTACAGGTCTGTGAATCACCAGGTTTACACACTTCACAGCACTCACCATAGCACATACCTTCCCTGAAGTCCATAACCCAACCATCCTTTCCTTACAAGACCTTCCCCCAGCAACCCTCAGTTTGTTTTGTGAGATTAAGAGTTTCTTATGGTTTGTCTCCCTCCTGATCCCATCTTGTTTCATTTATTCTTCTCCTACTCTCCAAACCCGCCATGTTGCCTCTCAACTTCCTCATATCAGGGAGATCATATGAAAATTGTCTTTCTCTGATTGACTTATTTCCCTAAGCATAATACCCTCTAGTTCCATCCATGTTGTCACAAATGGCAAGATTCCATTTCTTTTGATGGCTGCATAGTATTCCATTGTATATATATATACCACACTTCTTCATCCATTCACCTGTTGATGGACATCTAGGTTCTTTCCATAGTTTGACTATTGTGGACATTGCTGCTATAAACATTCGGGTGCACATGCTCCTTCAGATCACGACATTTGTATCCTTAGGGTAAATACCCAGTAATGCAATTGCTGGGTTGTAGGGTAGCTCTATTTTCAACTTTTTGAGGAACCTCCATGCTGTTTTCCAGAGTGGTTGCACCAGCCTGCATTCCCACCAACAGTGTAGGAGGGTTCCCCTTTCTCTGAAGCCTCACCAGCATCTGTCATTTCCTGCCTTGTTACTTCTAGCCATTCTGACTGGTGTGAGGTGGTATCTCACTGCGGTTTTGATTTGTATTTCCCTGATGCCAAGTGATGTGGAACACTTTTTCACGTGTCTGTTGGCCATCTGTATGTCTTTTTTGCAGTCATGTCTGTTCATGTCCTCTGCCCATTTCTTGATTGGATTATTTGTTCTTTGGGTGTTGAGTTTGCTAAGCTCTTTATAGATACTAGCCCTTTATCTGATATGTCGTTTGAAAATACCTTCTCCCATTCTGTCAGTTGTCTTTTGGTTTTGATGACTATTGCCTTTGCTGTGCAGAAGCTTTTGATCTTGACGAAGTCCCAATAGTTCATTTTTTCCCTTGCTTCCCTTGCCTTTGGCGATGTTCCTAGGAAGAAGTTGCTGTGGCTGAGGTCAAGGAGGTTGCTGCCTGTGTTCTCCTCAAGGATTTTGATGGATTCCTTTCTCACATTGACGTCCTTCATCCATTGTGAGTCAATTTTTGTGTGTGGTGTAAGGAAATGGTCCATTTTCATTTTTCTGCATGTGGCTGTCCAATTTTCCCAATACCATTTGTTGAAGAGACTGTCTTTTTTCCATTGGGCATTCTTTCCTGCTTTGTTGAAGTTTCGTTGACCATAGAGTTGAGGGTCTATTTCTGGGCTCTCTATTCTGTTCCGTTGATCTATGTGTCTGTTTTTGTGCCAGTACCATACTGTCTTGATGATTACAGCTTTGTAATAGACCTTGAAGTCTGGAATTGTGATGCCACCAACTTTGGCTTTGGTTTTCAATATTACTCTGGCTATTCAAGGTCTTTTCTGGTTCCATATAAATTTTAGGCTTATTTGTACCATTTCTTTGAAAAAAATTGATGGGATTTTGATAGGGATTGCCTTAAATGTGTAGATTGCTTTAGGCAGCATAGACATTTTCATAATATTTGTTCTTCCTATCCATGAGCATGGGACATCTTTCCATTTCTTTGTGTCTTCCTCAATTTCTTTCATGAGTACTTTATAGTTTTCTGAGTACAGATTCTGTGCCTCTTTGGTTAGGTTTATTCCTAGGTATTTTATGGTTTTGGGTGCAATTGTAAATGCAATTGTAAATTGTAAATTTTTCTTTCTTCTGTCTTGTTGTTGGTGTATAGAAACGTAACTGATTTCTGTGCATTGATTTTATATCCTCACACTTTACTGAATTGCTATTCAAGTTCTAGCAGAATTGGAGTGGAGTCTTTTGGGTTTTCCACATAAAGTATCATATATGATGATGTTTCTTAAAATTTTTGACTTAATTTTGATAGTTGAATATTTATATTCTACATTTGTTCTTTTTCTTATTTAGCTCTTCTTTCTCTAGTTTTCCAAGGTAGGGGCTTAGGTTATTGAGATGAGATCTTTTGCTTTCCAATACATGTATTTTATGCAATCAATTTCTCTTGAGGCCTCTTCCCTGAATGATGGGTTATTTAAAATAATGTGTTGTTGAATGTCCACATACAGGACTTTTCAGTTACCTTTGGTTTATTGGTTTCTAGTTTAATTCTGCTGCATTTAGGGATCATAATTTGTAAGATTTCTGTAACTATAAATTCAAATAATGTCTGTTTTATAGTGGAGTATATGATTTATCATTGCAAATGTTTGATGTGCCCTTCCGAAGAACTGGAATGTTGCCACTATTAGAGGGAGTATTCTATACATATCAATCAGAAAAGTTGATTGATTGTGATGTTCAATTCAACTACATTCTTACTGATTTTCTACCAGTTTAATCAATCAATTATGGAAAGAGGGATATTATCCAACTGTAACAGTGGATTTGCTTATTTCTCTTTAGTTCTGTCAGCTTTTGCTTCATGTATTTTGTCACTAGTCACATCCTACTAGATGCAAATTTAAAATTGTTATGGCTTTTGGAAAATTGACTTCTGTTTAATTAGATAATATCCCTCTTTATCACTGTTAATTTTCCTTATCTGAAGTTCTGCTTTGCCTGAAATTAATATAGACACTAGAGCTTCAATTTTATCAATGGCAGATCTTTCTCCAGTCCTCTGTCTTTAACATATTTGAGTCTTTATGCTTAAAGTTGGTGTTGTGTAGACATAAAATTAAAGTGCTTAATTTTAAATTTAATCTGATGTTCTATGTCTTGCAAGTAGTTGGTTTAGATCATTCACATTAAAGTGCTCATTGACATACTGGGTTAAAATCTCCTCTTTGTAACTGGTTTCTTTTGTGCATTTTTCTTTGATTCTATCCCCACGATCCTACTCCCATCTTTATGACTTCTCTGCTTTTATTTATTTTTAGAGAGAGAGAGAGCATGTGAGAGCTGGGCTGGTGGGGAAGGGCAGAGAGAGAGAGAGAGAAATAGAGAGAATCTTAAGCAGGCTCCATACCCAGTGTGGAGTCTGAGGTGGGGTTCAACCTCACAATCTTGAGATCATGACCTGAGCAGAAATCCAAGAGTCAGATGCTTAACCAACTGAGCCATCCAGGAGCCTCTCTTCTTTGCTTTAAATTTAACTTTTAATGATGTCATTTTCCTTTTTTTATAGGTGCTCTAGGGTTTACAATATACATTTTAAAATAATCCCAGTCCACTTTAACAACATAACATTTAATGTGTAGAACAGGAACATGATAGCAGAGTATTCCCATTTCCTCTCTCTAGTTCCTTGTGACATTGCTGACAATGATTTTAGCTAAACATAACTATAGTTATCCAAACATTGTTAACATTATAGCTTTAAATAAACGTGCATCTTTTAGATTGGTTAAGAACAAAACAACATAAAGATTTTATTTTGGTTTTATTTATTCTTTGACACTCTCCCTTCCTTTATGCAGATCCAAATTTTTGACTATATCACTTTCCTTTTACCTGAAGAACTTCTTTTGACACTTTTTGTGGAGTACATCTGTTAGCAATGAATTCCCCAAGATTTTTGCTTTCTGAGAAATTCTTTTTTCCTGCTTTTTTGGGCTGTTTTGTAGATTTTGGACATGTTGTATCAGATAATTTAAGTAATTAATTAATTAATTACATTAAACAAGACTTTATTTAAAAATATGTATTATCTGGCTAGAAGCTGGACTATATTTAATGCTTCTTGTAGTTCTAGGTGCCAGAGAATTCAACTTCCCTTAGTGGCCTTACTTGGCTTTGGGGCTCTCTTTTGCAGTCTTAGAGAGGGTCTGTGTCTTTCAACTCTTACAGCTTTTAGTACACTTTTATTTTATACTGTTATTGCTGGCAGTGTTGACATGTTCTATGGGAGGGGCATCATGCTAAAATCTGATAATTCTCAGTCCACTAGTGAGACTTTCTTTTGGGGTGTGGCCTTCACAATTCCTTACGTTCCTTTTCCAGGGTTTCTCTCCTTTACTCTGCCCTCTACTTCTTTCCCTGACAATTGCATTTTCATTTTATTTTCTCTAAGCCTTGTCTCTTGTTAACTATGTATTTGTCCTACTTACATTGAGAGGAAGGCAGGTGTGGGCTCAAATGGGAAGGAATGATCTTCCCTAACTGGGATAATGTCTCCAAATTACTTTCTGGTCGTGCCTTTTTTCCCAGATACAGAGGTTTGGTGTTTTTTTGTTTTGTTTTGTTTTGTTTTGTTTTTTGGCCACAAGAGTTTGTGTGGGTTTTATGATGGCTACCCCTGCCAAGACTATGAGGAAATCCTTCTCGGATCCTCACCATAATAATTTATTTTGTTTCTGGATGAAAAGTACTCAAAAGCGACGGAAGTCTCCTAATACTGCAGCTTCCAGCAGTGATTCACTATCATACTAGTCTAAATTCAGCCTCTAGCCATTCATGAAAATTACCATTTAGCTGTACCTATCAATTTAGAGGATCTAGTGGTTTCTGTTCTGGGTAAGTAGATCTTGGCTGAGACTCTGGATTTACTTGTCTCTCCAGATTTGCAGGTAGTAGAATGTCCTATGACTGTTCTATGATGGGTCCAGAGAAAAGGTCTTTGATTTTTAGTTTACCCATCTTCTTGCTATAAGAACAGGAGTGGCAACTTTTCAGACCTTTACATATCTGAGCTTAAATAAGAAGTCTCCATCTTTTGAAACTTTGTGAATACCTTTAAGTTTTTATCTTGCTTGAAGCCTAAGTTTGGCTTCTGTTTTGTTAACCAATTTAAGTACTGCATTTCATATAATTAAAGGCAAATTAGATTTATTGACATGAACAGTAAGTTGGACTTATATTGTTGAGATATTGTTTTATATTTATTTAAATATTCATAATTTTATATACAGTTTGTTCCCTTTCTTAATCTCTTTCTATAGGGTGAGTATGTGTATGTGTGGGTGGGTCTAGCTTTAGTATTTGCTATTAATTCCCTACAGTAAACAATAATATTAGTAACCCCTTCTTGTTCTTCCCTTTGCTCCCATCAGCATCTAATTGAAGTAATACTTTTTCTACCTTCAGAAAATACTGTGTAAAAAATCTGGGATCTTATTGTGCTTTCATTTGCTTTTCCCTTTTTCTTGAACTTTTAAAATTATTTTTTCATAATTACAATATCAGCATCTATAAGCATTACATAATCTATAATCCCTTTCATCTACCATTTACAATTAGTTCTACAAATAAATATAGAAATGTATTCATGTGCACTACCAATAAATATGTTCAGACTTTTCTAGGATTTTGTCTGTCTGAAGCCCATACTCTAGTTCTTTTTTCAGGAAGGGCTCAAGGGAATAATATTCTCTGCATTCTTGCAGACAAAAGAATTTTTCTGCAGAATTAAATTTGAGGGTCAGTTTGGGTTGATATAAAATCCTGGCCTCACATTATCTTTTGTTTAGTATTTAAAATACAGTTCTACATTATTTTCTACCTATGGCTTAACTGAATATCATATGTCAATCTAATTATCTTTTTAAAAATAAATTATTTACATTTTTTGGATATCATAGAAATGTCTACCTTTCATAAGCCCCAATAATTGTACTAGATTATGCCTCTCAAATTTTTCAAAAATCTACTGTGCAGTTAGCATGCAATTTCAAGCTTTCTTTTATATTCAGAAATTTTTCATTTAATAATTTTGCATATCCATCTGTTCTGTTTGGATTTTATTTTTTAGAGACTCCTGTTCCACTTATGTTCAATTTTCTATCTTTCTAGTCCAGTTTATCTTTCTCTTTTTGTGTATTTTTTTTTTCCAAATTTCCACTTACCCACATTGCTTTTTATTAAGGCATTTTCCATTATTTTAATTAGCTTTTGTCTAATTTTGTCTTGAATTATCTTTTTTCTGTTATTGCTAATTCTCTCCATCCCCTCAGCATTTCATTTATATCTTCTATTCATTTTATCATCTTAATGTCTGAGTTGCTAATTATGATTTCTTCAATTTGCCTCTGTCTGGGTCTGGTAGGAGATAGAAACACACCAGTTATTTCAACGAAACAATTTAATACAAAAGATATTAACTAGATACTCAAGAACTAATATTTTTAAAGAAAGTGTGGAATTATAAAAGAGATAGAAATTACGGGAAAAAGTTACAACCATAGCTCTCAGGTAACAAAAGGGAGAGATTGGAATTACTAAAGATTTAAAGATTGATGGAGGGTCCCTGCAGAGCTGAAACTTGGATCTCTGAGAGGACTGCACTAATTGGTTGGTGTCAATTTCTCTGAGCTCAGATGAGGGACCCCATGGGACTGGGACACAGACCTCTGAGAAAAGAGCACCAATGGGCCGTGCTAAAATCTCTGAGGTGCACAGTAAACCTTGTTTTGAGAGCATTGAAAAATCTGCAAACTAGAACCAACAGCTACTGCTAGAATGAACTTCAGCTTCCAGGTGAAGACATTAGTAGAGTTATACTGATAGAGGCTGGAATTAAAACTGGGAATGGGGCTACACATCAAGACAAATAGCTCCTCTCTCTCCAACAGCCTCCCAGAACCCTGGTAGTATAGAACTTTATATTGGCAAAGCACAGCAAGGAGTGCTTGTCAAAAGAAAACAGGTAGACTCCCTGCTCTAGCATCATAAAGCAGAGTATAGGAGGCTGGGTGTGAAGCTGAGAGACCATAGCTCAGTAACTCTTACTCTGTTTTTTCATAGTTCTATCATTTTCCTAATTTCACTTTATTTCATATGGAACTGTGAGGCAAAAATGTTCACCTGTTTTATACAGGTTTGTGTTTCTGGCATGTTTCATTTTCAAGAATAGTGCTATTTAGCTCAGACAGAAATGAGGACTCCCTCTTTATTGTTACCAGGAAATGTTAAAAAATCTGACTTTATATTATCCGAGGTTTACTTTCTCTGCAGCTCTCTCCACTTTATATCTGAATGTTCTCTTTCCTTGACCCTAACATCTCTGTCCTAAGAGATATAAATTCTGTTCTTAGCAGTTCCTCATTGATGTGAGTCTTTGTCTGGGAAAAGTTGCTCTCAATTGGTCAAATAGCCCAGTCCACTTCTCACTGGGGTTGCCTTTCACTCACCCTCAAACTGTGAATCTCACTTTCAATTGTGAAGCCCTTTCGGAGTTTCCTCTGCTGTTCTTAGAGTGAGGAGCCAATCTGTCTAAGCAGAGTGACTATCAATCAATATTGGGGCAATTATGTAGTAGTTATTAAATTTCTGGGCTCTTTGGCTCTCAGAGCCTTCATAAATCCTTCTGCTTTGTGCTCATTGACCTGGGTGAAAATTATATGCTCTTTTCATTTTGTATTAAATTAGTCAACTTGTAAAATTATGTGGATATGTTATACTTCTATCAAAAAACATTAAAAATGAGTGCAAAACTTTGAGACAGCACAACTGGTAAGATAGTAGTCTTTCTATGAAAGAAGAAAGAAAGGAAAACTAGGAAATAAAATAGAGTAAATATATTTGAAACGATAATAAAGTGACAGATTTAAAATTGCAGTATACAGCTTGAGATAGAAGTAAAGAAGAGAGATATATATATTTAGGGTATGTTAGCATTGAGATGCTAATTGAAATCAGGATGTGGGTGAAAAGGAAGAGGTTTTAGAAGTAAAATATAAAGAACATAGTGATAATTATTTTCAACGGTTCCAAATGTTTAATTTAAAACATCTCTTCTCTGCCTTCCACTTTCTGACCCATGAATTCCAGGTAGTGATATTATGATGTATAAAAGTATAAAAATATTATATTTTTATGCTTAGTATTTAGTACATGCATGCATATATTCACAGTATCATAGCATATATGCGCACACACACATGCACACATATGTATGTGTATGTCTGTATGAGTATATATGTATTATCAATTAAACTTTAAATAACTTCAGAAATGCCAAGATGAATTGACATAATCCACCCCCAACTAAAGCAAAGATCCTTTGTTTTAGTTGTTGATATAGTTTTCTGATGGGTAATATTTTTTTTAAGTAGGTGTTTTGAAGAACTGAAGTTAGTTTATAAACTATTAAAATTCTTAAATTCCACATTGTGATGTCAAAATCTTATAGAGGAAACAATTTTAAAGAGATTTTCCAAGGTCTGGGAGCTGGTTAGTGACATGTAATTAACCATAGCTAGCTAGATACCTAACTCTAGTCTAATTCAATGCTTACAATTCTGTCTCTTCTAAACTGAACCTAAAGCCAGTGAATAGCCACTAGGCTCTTTATTGATTACACTGTTACCTTTCCTTTCCAGTGGTACTAAGTTTTCATAGCATACATATACTACAACAGAATAAAAAAAGTTCCAGAAGATAAGTTATATTTTTCATGAGTATATGTTTAACAACTCAGGAGAAAAAAAAGTAACACACCTGAAATGATGTTTTTTGTTTATGAACACACATTATTAAATCATAAAACTTGCTACTACTATTAATCCCTTAAAAACATTCTCCTGTTTCAGTATGCAAAATGCTATCCTCTATTTCAGTGTTATATTCCAGAAACAGAGCAAATTCTGACTTATAAGCAATGTTACAGTTTCCTTGAACTGTGAATGTTATTAATAATATCGGTATGCACACACCTGACAAAAAAGAAACAGCTACTCAAAATGTTAGTAATGAATACAATCATAATACAATTGTGTTATGTATTACTTTTTGAAATGATAAAATACATTTTTTTAAGATCTGACTCTGAAAATATTGGCCCTATAAGATGAGTAGTACACAAATATCCCCTATTGTTATACAATTATATAATGCTATCAATATTAATCACAGTTAAAATCTTCTGCAAATGAAAAAAAAACTCCAATCTGGGTGATATTTGTAATGATTTAAAAGTGGTTTGAAAAAGGTTACTAATAAATACGATAAAAATACATGATTAAAAATATTTTAAATATCTAAAATATAATTATCTCACTGAGAATGTTTGATAACATTTATAGGCCTTCTGCTGCTTTTTTCATGATTCTTAATATTCTGTATCAGAGCAAAAGATAATATCTTTATCCATGTTACTAACATAGTATTTAAGGAGAGACCAACCACCTACTGTCCACAGCTGCTTTTAATTCACAAGCAATTGGAATAATTCAAGCATTACTGGTGAGTTTTTTCCTGCTTCTTGCTACGTTATTTCATCTGAGAAGCTTTATGTAAACTAAGAGCATCTGAAGATAGGTACCCTACTTAAAAGCGTTCAGCAGGGATTCCATTTTTTGTCATTTTTGGCAAATTGCATCGTTAAGTTGCATATGTTGTACTGTTGGTAGCCATGATTGCCTGGGATTAGTCAACATGCTCATAAACTCCATGACTTGACAAACTTAATTTTCTTTAGAGTCAAATATGAAATAAATCTCCTAATGTAGTAAACTGTTTTCAGATCAGTTATATATTATAAAATATAGAAATGGATCATGTATACATGTCAATTGTTATATAAATACCAGGTAATACATTATTTCTGATGAACATTTTCCTACGTGTACAAATTCTAGGGGGAAAAAAATCTATAAAACTTGTTTTTTCTTTCTTTCTTTTTAAAAAGATTTTATTTATTTATATGAGAGAGAGAGAGAGAATGAGCAGGGGGCAGGGCAGAGGGAGAGGGAGAAGCAGACTTCCCGCTAAGCTGGGAGCCCAATGTGGGGCTCGATCTGGGACCCCCAGGACCATGACCTGAGCAGAAGGCAGACACCCAACCAACTGAGCCACCCAGGCTCCTCTGGTTTTTCTAAATTATACTAACATAATAGATATGTCCTGACCCACTAGATTTTAATATGGGGTTCTACAGAAATTTGTAGTAAAAATAATTTCTCAGAAACACTCATCTCACTGAGGCTTGCTTATAATTTAGTGCACAACCCCTTACTGCTCCTAGAATATGCCTTAGTTCAGGACATACATTTAGAGATGTTTTGGCACACGGACCAAGTATCCATTTTTTATTTTGTTTTGAAGTTAATATGGAGTAAATATATATAGAGATTAATATATGACTTTAAGCATGTGTGATACATTTCAAATGTAGAATTAGCCTGTTTATTGATCATTTCCTTCATCATTTCCATCATTATCATAATTGTAATAATTGATATATTTAAATAAAATCTTGATGCCTGGCACAATATTAATAGAGTTTTGTTTTATATTATATTTAACTCTTACATGGCTTTGGGAAGTAAGTAATCTTATATATCAATATAAATTTATTGTGTGATTATTCAACGTTTTGAAGTCCTTTTTTTATATTTGTTGTTTATTTGAGTGAGAGAGAGCACAAGAGCTGGATGAGCAGTGGAGGGAGAAGCAGACTTCCTGCTGAGCGCAGGGCCTATAATGGGGCTTGATCCTGGAAGTCCAGAATCATCAACTGAGCTGAAGACAGATGCTTAAGCAACTGAACCACCCAGGTGCTTTGACATCTTTTTATTGTCTGTCCATGCAATGTGCCATGGGTATTTGCTTATGTTTAATATCAAATTTTACATAAGCTATATCCCCACTGTTGCTACAAACAATATATATTGTTTGTGTCAAAGGAAGAGGATATTTTAAATAATCCATGGCACTGGTATCACCTTGGATACCAAAAAAAAAAAAAAAAAAAAAGCATTTGTAGTTAAAAAGTTTTCTTTCTTCTTATAAGAAAGAAAAGGAAAAATGTGTCAATATTTCTTAACAGTTAGTGACAAGGCTTACTATGATGACAAGGGGAAAAAAAAACTTGTCTTGGAGGGCTGAGCTGTGTTTTGTTTGCGTTTTTTTTTTATTTGACTTACAAAGAAAAAAGGCATGGTCTCTCTGGAGGGTAGATTGAACTAAAGTTGAACCAACCATTTGCACCTTCATTGGACTGGACCCCATCTTCCCCTGATGAAGTCTGCCAGTTGGAACCAAGGCAAACCTCATTAACTTAAGGCCAAAGTTCTGTTCCAGGTCATGATGCTAAAAGAAACAAGAGACAAAATATATATTTTCATTCAGGAGAAATACAGTATCTAGAGGGTAGAAGTGAATTCAGCTGACTGAAACATATTAAGAATGGAGCATTGGCAGAAGGAAAGAAAAGTTGAAGTCGTGGACAAGGCAGAGAGATTTTAAGAGATAGTTGGCTTCCATGGAGCAACTTTCACCTTCAACCAGATGGTTATAATCTAGTGATGTCTGCTTTACAGGATGTAAGGAATTCTCTAAAGAAACTTACAATCTTTCTTCCTGTCACATGGTACTACATGCTTGAGATCTACACAGTCTTCCAGGGAAAGAGCATCAAGTATCCTCGTCATCATAGTAATGTTGGTATGGTTTGATAGCAGCTAGGAAAGCAGGGTCTTCTGGGAACAGATTCTCTTTATGAGCACTAGAATAATGGGGCTGAAGATAACCTGTTCCTCTTCCTTTTTTTCAGGGGTCACAGTTAGAAGACCACCACCAATACTATTAGTGACAAGAAGAGAGGGTAAGGTAAGCTCCCTTAGTTTACTGGGAAGGTTAGAAAAACATAGCCCTGTCAAGCCAGATTTTATTCATCTAATTTAAAGTTTCTAAGTCAACCTGTCTACCAATACTGATTGGTTCCTTAAGGCACAACCCTCTATGATGGCATAGTTTGGGCATAGCCTCTCTGTTCTGTAATGAATAGTGACAACCCTTGGGGGAAATCTTGCTTGTTAGTTGGTGCAGCAGCACCATGCTCTAGCTAAATTATAGCTTAAATTATAATTATTCCTTCCTGAGAATTTTTTTTAAATTTTTGTATTTTAAGTAATCTCTACCCTTAACATGGGACCCAAACCCATAACCCTGACATCATGAGTTGCACACTGAGCTGACAGAGCCAGGCAGGCACCCCCAGAATTTTAAATTTAATTTAATTTTGATTTTAGTGGTCACATGTTGCTAGTACCTCCTTTATTGGATTGTGCAGGTCTAAAGCTATATATAGAGTTTTGTCTTTTTTTTCTTGATTTACTATTGCCACAAATGCCCATGTGCTAATTAAATGAAGGAATGAAAATATTTATACATGAATGAATGCGTGTATCAATACATGATCCACAGGATTCAGGTATTGGGATTTCTTTCTTTCTTTCTTTCTTTCTTTCTTTCTTTCTTTCTTTCTTGTATTTTCCTTTTTTTACTATGTTCAATTAACCATCATATAGTACATCATTAGTTTTTGATATACTGTTCAATGAGTCATTATTTGCATATAATACCCAGTCCTTATTACAGCACATGCCCTCTTTAATACCCATCACCTGGTTGCCCCAGTTCCCTCCCTTCTGTAACCCTCAGTTTGTCTCCCAGATCCCAGAGTTTCTCATGGTTTGTCTCCCTCTTTGATTTCTTCAGTTTTCCCTCCTTTCCCCTATGATTCTCTGCACTATTCCTTATGTTCCACATATGAGTGAAACTATACGATAATTGTCTTTCTCTGCTTGATTTATTTCACTTAGCATAATCCCCTCCAGTTCCATCCATGTCAATGCAAATGGTGGGTATTCATCCTTTCTGATGGCTGAGTAATATTCCATTATATATATGAACCACATCTTCTTTATCCATTCATCCATTAAAGGACATCTTGGCCCCTTCCAGTTTGGCTATTGTGGACATTGCTGCTATGAACATTGGGGTGCATGTGCCCCTTCTTTTCACTATGTCTGTATCTTTGTATTTGAACATCATATAGAAAGCTACAATTGGTTCAAGGAAATGAGATTTAGAAAGATGCTGGATTTAGATATCCAGGGATTTCTATTCTACTTTCCCCTTAATCTTTATATTCAGTATCTGCTTGAGTCTCTTGTGTTTATGTGCCCCCTTTTGTTTAGTTCATTTAATCATCTTTCTAAGTTCCATTGTGTTAAACCAATTTTAGCTTCCTATATCACGTTCAGATAGTCTCTGTAGTTTAGGTTTTGATCTGAGATGTTGCCTATCTGCAAGGGTCTCATCTCAAACCACCATGAGCTTTAGAATTTCTAATAGAATAAACATGGGGTTCAGAATAAGGGAAGGCATCTTAGCTTCAGGGCTATTTCTTTAAATCACTGAAAGTTCAATGTCCCATGAAGTTCTCAGATCCAGTTCCTCTTCTTCAGAGACTGCTTCCCCGACTAGCCAAACCAAAGTTGACCCTGATCACCCAAGATAACTCCCTGTTTCATTTTCTCCATAACCTTTATAATTTTCTAAAGTTATGTTTATCTCTTTATTTCTTAGAGCAGGAGTCACTAAATAAATAAAATAATTTCAATAAAGCAATTTATTTCTGTGGGTAGCTATTTATTTCATAAAAGCAGAGGCTCCCATCTTGCTCAGCACAGTATTTCCAAAGTCTGTCAAGCACGATGCTGGTACCAAGTCCCATATTCATTAATTAGTTATTGAATAAAGAAACAAATAAGCGACCAATTTAGGAGTTGGTGGAGACCATCCTTGACTTGGATTTCAATTTGAAATTTCTTGCATTTCTTCCTGTCTGATGTGCATCTTCCTCTTCCTCACACCTGGGTAAGTTGGAAAGATCTTGAGAAGATAGAACTTCACCCTATCTAGCTCTATTGGTAAAGTTAGTCTCAGATGAGAGAAATATGAGGATTTGGTACTAAAGCTCTATAACTTTTTAATTGAATGTTTTGTAGTCGTGAATGCTCCATCTCTCTTCACAGACATATTCTGATAATCTATAATGTCTAGATGTGGTTATGCTCATTGCCTGTTGTTATTAAGGATCAAAGACTTTCTTACACTTGATTTTGTATATCTATGTATTTTGAATACATTAATAATGATCTATAAACCATAATTTTTTTTATCACAAAATAAAACCTATGTTCTAACAGAGGTCTTTCATTCTCTCTTTCCAATAATATACTATTTCCTCTCTAATAATAATCACAATATTTATCAATGATGAGGTCTTACTATGGACCAAGAATTTTATTCTTAGTGTTTTGCTACTCCCATTCAGTTTATGAATCAGGCTTTATAGTTTTACCTCTGAAGGATCTGAAGCTCCCAGAGTAGGTAATTTGTTCAAAGTCACGAGCTTATTAAATGGCAGATCTTAAAGTGGGTAGGATTCCTAAAAGTAGAATTTGTTAGGCAGAGATTCTCAAGAATTAAAATAACCTATCCTGCAAATGACAATGAGATTCAGAATGGAGGTTATTTTGGTGTCTAATGATCTCTAATCTCTTCTAGTTGTAGAGCAGGACAAACAAACCTGAATACCATCATGATTGGCATGAACTTTCTCTGGAAGGCACTACTGATACTCAATTCTCATTCAGTCCTTATTTTTCTATAATAATAATTACAATCCCATGCAACTATCTTGAAAGTTTATGATGAGCATATTGTGAAGCATCCCTTTTCCTCAATAAGACATGAACAAGGAACTAGAAAGGGACAAGATAAAGTGAAATACTGATAGTAGATATATATTATCTGTTTTTGTATATGTGTGTGTCTGTGTATTACTATTTGAAAGAAAAATTTAAACAAAGCAAACTGCTTTAAAGAAAAACATTTAATTTTTGGTTTAAAAAATCAAGGTATGGAATACATAATTTAGGAAATCCTTCCTGACATTTTCCCATTTTAAACTGAAAAGAGGTGTCCATGTAGTACAGTTAAGCATTTGACTCTTGATTCACCTTGGGTCATGGCTTGGGTCATGATTTCAGGGTACTGGGATCCAGCTGGGCTCTTCACTCAGTGGGGAGCTGCTTCTCTCCCTTTTCCTCTGCCCCTCCCCTTGCTTGTGGACTCCACTCTTTCTCTATTTCTCTCTCTAAAATAAGCAAATCTTTAAAAAAAATTAAAAATGAAAAAATAATTTACTAAATCAAATGCAGGGCTTTTTAATATGTTTTAATACATTTAAATTAATTTATATTAATATCTAACTTTTCTATATTCTTAAAGATCTCAGAAAAAACATAAAAGAAGCAAGAAGTAATCTGCATGAAAATATTTCTTAGTAAATTGTAAAATGTTTGTGTCTATGTGCATGTGTGTGCACATATGCAAGTGTGCGGGTGTGTTTGCTAGAGTACATTTTACGAGGGCATTTACAGACATAATCATGAGCAAATGTAGGGTTTTTTTATAGCCAAGGCAAATGAAGCATGCCTTCAATTAGAAACTTCTGAAAATACACTGTGATAACCTACTGAGAATGCAATTGCTTTTCTTCACAGCATCATACCCACCTCTCTTAGAAGCCCATAGTATAGAATATATGTTTTAAGTGCAATATGTTCTTCTTGAATCATTTTAGTTCATTAAAGGCATTTTGTACTTCAAATACCATTCCAAGATTATACATTTGATATCTCAAAAATATGCACATGCTGCTTTTAGAGTTCAATGTGTAGAATAAGTGAACCTCAAAAGTCTCAGAACTCATGTGTTATATAAATAAGTATGTGAAACTTCAGATTACTAAGGCTTTTCTGAAACACCTGAAACCCTTAAATCCCTAATTCCCTAAGGTGTGATTATTCTGTTTTCAGCAGTTAAAATTTAATTTTCTACATCCTTAAGCAAAAACTCAGAAAAAGCCATCCTTTACCTGATGTTAAAAGCAAAATAAACATATTCCCAGGAGCAATTTGAGCTTGACTGTACCTGTATTTTTGGAATTGTAAAGTAACAAAATCAATGCCAAACCTTTATACCTACAACTCCTTTTTTAGTGCTATTGTAAATGGTATTTTTTAAAATTCAAAATCCAATTTTTCATTGCTAATGCATAGATATCAAATTGATTTTTACATATTGATTTTTATCTTACAACCTTACCAATCTCAATTATTAATTCGTATGCTTTTCTGTTGGCTCAGGAGCTTACAGCAGTCTACTTCCATTTCTCCTTTCCATTTCTTTGTCATACATTTAATATTTACATATGTTTAAACACAGAATATATTGTTACTATCTCTGTTTTAGACAGTTGTCACTGAGTGTTACTAAAGATCAGAAAAAATGAATTTGACATTTACCTTCATTTCAGTTCTAGCACTCTGGTTTTTTTGTGTAGAAAGAGATTTGTTTTTATCTAGTATCATATTCCTTCTGCCTAAAGACTTCTGTTAACTTTTATTGAATTACAGGTACATTACCAATCAATTCTCCCAATATTTGGTTACCTGATTTGGGTTACTTGATTTTGGTTACCTGATTTGGCTAACATTTTTGATATATATTTGCATTGGGTTTAGAATACTGTTTTCAAAGTTTTGTTTTGTTTATTCTTCAAGCATGTAAAAATGTCATTCCATTATATTCTGGCTTGTGTAGTTTCTGGTAAGAAATCTGTTTTAAGAGTTCTCTATGTTCCCCTTACAAAATGAGTATTGTTTGTTTTGGCTGCAGTGAAGTCTTTCTCTTTGTCTTTCCTTCAAAGTAGTTTTAATGTAATATGACTATTATGTGTGTATATTTGATATACATTTGTTTTTTATTCTTTGAGCTTCTTCTTCTAGATATATTTTATTTACTTATTTGTCAGAGAGAGAGAAAGAGACAAGCAGGGGGAACAGCAAGCAGAGAGAGCAGCAGGCTCCCCATTGAGCAAGGATCCCATTGAGGGACTTGGTCCTAGGACTCTGGGATTGTGACCTCAGCCAAAGGCAAATGAATGCTTGACTAAATGAGCCACCGAGGCATCCCATTCTTTGAGTTTCTTTTTCTTTTTCTTTTTCTTTTTTTTAAGATTTATTTATTTATTTGACAGAGAAACACAGCAAGAGAGGGAACACAAGGAGTGGGAGAGTGAGAAGCAGGCTTCCCATCTAACAGGGAGCCTGATGCGGGGCTCAATCCCAGGACCCTGGGATCATGACCTGAGCCAAAGACAGACACTTAACCATTGAGCCACCAGGCGCCCCACCATTCTTTGAGTTTCTTAAATCCATAAGGGTTTGTCATTAATTTTGGGAAAAAATATGGCCATTATTTCATCAAATATTTCTCTACCCAGTTCTTTGTCTCTTCTCATTTTGGCATTCCAAATTCTCTTATGGGCTGTCTCCATCTCTGCTTTCAGCTTATTTTTCTTTCTCTTCCCCTATTTTCATATATTTTGTTTCTTAAATTCCTCATATGAGTGAAATCATATGCTTGTCTTTCTCTGACTTATTTGGCTTAGCATAGTATCCTCTAGTACCATCCAAGTTGTTGCTAATGGCAGGATTTCATTCTTTTTGATGGCTGAGTAATATTTTGATGAATATATGCCACATCTTCTTTATCCATTCACCTATCAGTGGACATATGGTCTCTTTCTGTATTTTCGCTATTGTGGACAATGCTGCTATAAAGAAGGAGGTGCATGTGCCCCTCTGAATTCTTGTTTGTGTCCTGTGGATAAATACCTAATAGTGCAACTGGTAGGTCATAGAGTGGCTCTATTTTTAACTTTTTGTGGAACCTCCTTGCTGTTTTCCAGAGTGGCTGAACCAGTTTGCATACCTATTAACAGTGCAAGAAGATTTCCCTCTCTCCACATCCTCTTCATCATCTGTTGTTTCCTGAGTTGTTAATTTTAGCCATTCTGGCAGGTGTGAGGAGGTATCTCATTGTGGTTTTGATTTGTATTTCCCTGATGCCAAGAAATTTCAACATCTTTTAAAATACTTACATATTTTTCTATTTTTTTGCATTGTTGGCATATCTAATGGCAGATGTGGAAAAATTACTCTGTACTTATGAATATGTAATGAAATATAATTAGATTCATTCTCTCTACATAAGTTCATGATCATTAATTATGTTAAGTCAATTCAAATGGTTATCTTTAATGTAATATTTATTTTCTGATTATCATTGAGTTTTTAATGTTAATTGATCTTTTTACCAGTGAGACCTAATATCAAGAAAAATTTTCAAGAAGAATTGTATGTGAATATATAATTCTAAGTGTTCTAGACAGTGGTTTTCCTTAGGTTTAAATAATTCTCTGTTTTTGAGACTTTGCATTTTGATATAATTTCACATTTACAAAGTTGGAAGGATTCTACAAAGGGCTCACAGCTACTTTTCCAGATTTACCCATTGTTCATGTTTTCCCAATTTGTTTCATCATTTAGTCACTCCCTTATTCATGCTTTTTTCCCCCTCTACACACATAGTTTATTTTCTGGTTACTTCCAAATAATTTGAGAGTACTTTAATATCATATCCACTTTTATTAATAATTCAATTATTGGCTAATCCTTGATTCATATTCAAATGTTGTTGAATGTTTTAATAATATTCTCAATTGCTTTTAAAATGTCTGGTCCATAATTCAATTCAAAATTATAAGTTGCAATTAATCATCATGAAACTAGAGTTTTCTTTATTGTGAAATATTTTCTCAACCTTAATGTTGCAATATATTTTGTTACATATTACTGAATTAATAATGTTTTTTCTGGATTTTAAACATTTTATAAGCCCTTAATATAAATAAATATTTAGACATCAGATATTGTGCCTCTATGTGAAGGGTATTTAGAGCAAAATCCTTGAGAAAAATCAACTCCTACTTCATTTATTTGTTGAACAAATCCTACTGAACTTCTTTTGTGGACCAGGCTCTGTGCTGGCAGAGAGAGTACAGTCGTGAAAAGCATTTGTCCTCTGCCCATATGGGCTAAGGAGTCAAATGAAAAGAGATTGAAAAAACATAATCAGTTATCTAATTTGATTGGGTTGGAGTCAGAGAAATCTTCCTTATAGTTGTGACCTTTGACTTTCAACCTAAAGAATGCATAGAAGTGAGCTACATGAAAAACATTTCAGAAACTGGAAACACATGCACAAAAGTCCTGGAAGGGCGAGTGAAGGAACGTCAGAGCCGGAGGAGCACAGTAAGGGAGGGTGAAAGTGGTTTAAGGTGAAGGTAAAAGATGTAGTTGTTACCATAGTATGCAAGTCCTCCCAAGTTTATTAAGAATTTGGAAATTTATCCTAAGTGCAATTTTAATTATGGAAAGTGTTAATGTCTGGTAATCACGTGACTAGATCTTATTTAATTGCATAAAGTTATCTCCCAACTTTTAAAATATAATTGTCTTAAGTATTTCCTCTACTTACATTGAGCATCACATCAGATGATATCATAATTTTTACTTCAACCATCAAATATGGTATAAGAAACACATGAGATGAAGGATAGTCATTTTGTTGTTTTTCTCATTTTTTAATCCATTTTGTTACTTCCTTTTCTGAAGTTCCAATACTTCTTCTATTACCATTTTCTCTCTGTTCAGAGAATTTCTTTAGCCATTTTTCAAGACTAGGTGTGCTAGCAACAAATTGTTTTCCTTCATCTAAACTTGTTTATATTTCTCTCTTATTCTTTTTTTTTTAAAGATTTATTTGACAGACAGAGATCAAAGTAGGCAGAAAGGCAGGCAGAGAGAGAGGTGGGGGGAAGCAGACTCCCTGCTGAGTAGAGAGCCAGATGCAGGGCTCGATCCCAGGACCCTGGGATCATGACCCAAGCCGAAGGCAGAGGCTTAACCCACTGAGCCACCCAGGCACCCCTCTCTCTCATGCTTGATGCATTTTTAATTCCTGGTATATTTTATTGGATATAGATTTTTGTCCCTTCTTTTCTTTCAGTACTTGAAAATGTTGTACCCCTTCCTTCTGACTCAGTTTCTTACAAGGCACTCCTGACAAAGGAAAAGCTGTGAGTGTTGGCTAGCTCTACCCCCAAGACTGTGTACTGTCTCATAGACATCAGGTGGATATGGAGGCTCAGTCTCTGACCCCCTCATGCTTTTGAGGAAAATGGGTGCTTTGTGAGTAACAGGATAGTTATTAGCCTTGTTTGAACTGCCTTGTTGAATCTCAGCACTGACCATCAGTGGTGAAGGCTCAGTTCCTGGACTCTACTGACACTATCTGGGGGTGAAATCACAGTCCCACCTGCCTCTGTTGTCTGAGGGGTGAGAAACCAGCATCCTGCTAGGTCCAGTTGACACCGCCCTGCCTCCTGCGTCCATGGTTGGGGGTGGAGTTTGAAGATCACCTTTTCACTAGACCCTGAAGAAGCCATAGGGATGAAGGATGTGGGGGAGGGATGCAGTTTTTCTGTTAGTGTTTGGCTGGAACAGAGAGTATTGCCAAAAAGGTTTTCTGTTGTGAAGAACTTCCCACTGGGCCTTTGGCCAGGGGGAAGTGAGGGTTTAACTTGGAGGTTCTTGTCTGTGCCTATGCGCAGTTCAGGACAGCAAGCTTCTCCAGCACCCTGTTGTAACAAGGAGACTCGGGGAACTCACTGCCATTTGTTAGCTAGGATAAGGATGAATTTGAAGGATGAGAGCTTTAGGAGCGTGGGTGGGGAATGAGGATTTTGGTTTCCACCTCAGTAAGTTTTCTGTAGGACAACAGTAACATCAGAGCTTGGAAGTGATGATGGGTAAAGTGCAATCAGAAAAAATGAGAAAGCAATGTGGAGAGAAACATATTAGTCTATTTCTCTCTGGAGTTGTATGGAGTAAACACTACTATTTTTTTTCCAAAGTCATTTCCTTTCATTATATATAAATGTTAGTCTAAATATGAGTCCATTAGAACATATTTGACACTTTGGAAGGAATGGAAGATATAAATACAAAATGAGCTACTAGGCAGCACATTTAAGTGGTTTGTTTTTCACAAAGTGTCCTAAAAAGGAGACAAGGTGTCTGACATCTAGTCTTTTAGTGTCTTCTTCTCCAAAACATATCTGAACATCCGAATGTGGAAGAGAGGAAATTGGGTACCTCAAAATGACTTTTTTAAGAGCTTTTCTCTAGCTCCCAAAGAGATTTGTTTGTTTCTAAGAGATTTATTTTGTTATTATCACATCTGAAATGCACTAGGAAGAAAGAAACAGACTTTTGTTAGCTTAGAACAATAGTAAATCAGCTATCCTAAGTGCATTTCTGTCCTAAAGATTTATTTTGTTTTGTTATAATTGAGATGACTCAAGGAGACAACAGTATGGAAACACTTTTGATTCTGCATCAGGACAAAGGTCAGTAAGTTAAGGCTCAAGTATCCTCAGACTGAAAACACTTTCTAAATATCTGTTGATGGGAAATACTGCTCTAGTAAGGATTAGATCTGTCAGTGCACAACACAAGGCAGAATACGGCACAGTGCTAAGCGCCGGCTGTCCCCCAAAAGGTTAGAAGAAGCAAGCATTTTAGGAAATATATTTTGTACTCTATTCTTAGGTGACACTGGGCAAGCTAAGTATAGAGTGGAAATTGCTGTTTTGGTGAGATGATTTGCTTCATGCATTTTTGAGATAGTTCAATTTTTATAGCAAAATGACTGCCAACTTTTATGATGTATTCGATGCCATTTTTGTCAGGCACTCATCTACCTTATACAGTTAAAGTATCTGACTTTTAGGTTAGTTTGCCATTTGCCATTCCACATTTTTACATATAGAATTAATTAGTTGACAGAAAAGTACACTCAGAGAAGCGTTCTAATCCTAGCACTATGACCTATGATCTCTGTGTGCTTGAGAAAACCTGTGACTTCTCTAAGTTCCAGTTCTTTCCTCCATTTAACAAGGGTGAGAATGCTTATCCAGCAGGCCAAGTTTAGTATAAAGTGTATCTACGAGTTACAGCATGGTGTGCACTCCATGAACAGTAGATATTGTTACACCCTTGTGGTCAAGGATGCTCACCACCACAAGTATTTTGGGAATAAGCAATCTCATAGAAATTCAGTAAAAGAAACTTGGCAGATGCTGAAGAGGTTGAAGTCTGGAAGGGATAAGTTGGAGGATCAGGGGAAAATCACTTACTTTCCACCTGTAGCCATGGCATGGGTGAACAAGTTAGAGTTTACAAAAAATCTGAGAAGCTGATCTGGCTGGTGAAAGGGACTACTAAGTGTGGGCTCATGGAGAGATCAGTGAAAATGACTATTTCATCTGCAGCTTTTGTAGGCCCCAGCTGAGTGCTTGGTCATGGGCCAGTGAATGCTGCTGGCAAGCAGGGCCCACAGTTGTGGAGACATGCTGGACAGGGAACAGAGGACAAAGAGACAAGCTGAGACCCACCTCTGTCCATCACAGGGTCTGACCAGGACAACCTTCCAAGAATAATGGCCTCTGATTTTCTTTCAGCTTCCAAATTTCACACAAGTTCCTCTTTTTCCCAAATCTAAGTAGGATCCATTCTTGAAAGGTGATTTGGGGGAATGCAGCTCTCTACTTTTTACACATTATCACAACCTTCAGACAAACTTCAAAGGTATGACCCGAGAGTTATTGAGCAAAGAGGAAGATGAGTAAACTCTGAAAGTGGAAAATAATAAGTAGTATATTTTGCCTCTTGACATTGATCTATCAACTTTCTTAACTACCTTATGACATTTGGTACTTTCTACATGATATGAAACTTATTTAGGTCCATGTTGTAATGGCTAATTTTATGTGTCAACTCGACTGGGCCACAAGGAGGAAGAAATACAGTTAGTCATTATTCTGGGTATGTCTGTGAGAATATTTCTAAATGAGATTAGCATCTGAATCAGTACACTATCAACTCTGAATAAAAGCATTACCTTAGCTGTGCAGAAGCTTTTGATTTTGATGAAGTCCCAAAAGTTTATTTTGGCTTTTGTTTTCTTTGCCTTTGGAGACATATCTTGAAAGAAGTTGCTGTGGCTGATATCGAAGAGATTACTGCCTATGTTCTCCTCTAGGATTCTGATGGATTCCTGCCTCACATTGAGGTCTTTCATCCATTTTGAGTTTATCTTTGTGTACAGTGTAAGAGAATGGTCGAGTTTCATTCTTCTACATATAGCTGCCCAGTTTTCCCAGCACCATTTATTGAAGAGACTGTCTTTTTTCCACTGTATATTTTTTCCTGTTTGTCAAAGATTAACTGACCATAGAGTTGAGGGTACATATCTGGGCTATCTACTCTGTTCCACTGGTCTATGTGTCTGTGCACAGCAAAGGAAACAGTCAACAAAACAAAGAGGCAACCCACGGAATGGGAGAAGATATTTGCAAATGACAGTACAGACAAAAGATTGATATCCAGGATCTATAAAGAACTCCTTAAACTCAACACACACAAAACAGATAATCATATCAAAAAATGGGCAGAAGATATGAACAGACACTTCTCCAATGAAGACATACAAATGGCTATCAGACACATGAAAAAATGTTCATATCTTCTGCCCATTTTTTGATATGATTATCTGTTTTGTGTGTGTTGAGTTTA